>NW_019263600.1:148290-263459 GCF_002742605.1 Olea europaea var. sylvestris | reverse complement strand
ATTGACAATAACTCCTGTCAAATAATAAACCTATCTTTGGATTGATTTATTATTTACATGGAAACCTTATAATTGTCACACATTCACCACCACAAGAATGTATGTAATTCGGCCAAGTATTAACCTTCCTTTGGGCCGGTTAATACCCGCATGAAGAAACACACACACATCTAAACATCCAAATAAACCAATCTACACAAAAGAGGTCACTTTGGCGACATATTGTTTCAATTAGTTTATTTAAAATGCTAGATAACCTTAATTTATTATGAATAAATTACCAAAATATTTGAATTTTATTGTTCCACATAATTAAATCTTAATTATTCCTCTTAAGGGAGTCTTTAGTACCAAAATTATAGAGAGAGAATCACTAATTTTGCATTATTAGATGCCTTTAGAAAGTTTAGGGACCTAAGGGTTAATAATTCAAAACTTTAGGGGTCAAAATTTGAAAAATTTTAAAACTTTAAGGGCTGATTTTAATTAATTATGAACTTTGGGGACTTTAATTGCAAAATTCAAAAGTTTAATGGCCCAGATTAAATAATTTTCCAAAATTTAGGGGCTGAATTATTAAACCCATAACCTTAAGGTCCAACTTGGATGGATAACAAAGCTTAGGGACTGAATTTAAAATTTTAATTTTAAAACCCTAATTAGAAATTGCAAACAAGGACCTGAGATTACAAAAATTGCACCTCAGGCCCCCGCCCCAAAAATCAAAACACCCGGCTGTAAGGCATCTCTCTCTCTCTCTTATACGGCGCCGGGCGCTGCTACAACCGACAGCAGCGCCCCAGCTGCTGCATTTTGCAGCAGCGTGCCGCTGCTGCAAAATGCAGCAGCCAGCGCCGGCGGCGACACCGCCGCCGGCCAGATCCAGTAAAATTTTTTTTTTTTTTTTTTAAAACCAAAACCAGAAAAATGGAATTTCAAAACTTTATATTCCAAAACCTTTTACTGGATCTAGATCTATAACCATAAATAATATGCTTGATCCAATTCTCAAATTCAACAATAATGAATCCAAATAGTTAGATTTGAAAATCTTAAAAAAAAAAAAATTGCAGAAATTTAAATTTCACATAATATCATGGAAGATCCATAACAATAACAAAAAAAAATACTAAATTACTTCAATTTCTCAAAGATTTCAACAATGGATGGCTCTGATACCACTTGTTGCATAAATTTGAAAGGAACCATATTCATAAAATCCTTTCATAAAATCATAAATTCCATGTTGAAATCAAAGAGACAACAAAAAGTGCGGAAACATACCTTGATCCATGAATCTTACTGCTTTAATTGGGTTTTGATCTTCCAATTGATACGTGATTCTCCTTCCTTTTGGTTTTCTTCAAAGTCTCTGTTGATGGGGATGCAGAGATATTTTCCAAAGAAAATCACGTTCAAATTGGGGACCATAACCACTTTTAAAAATAACTGCTATTGGCAGTTATTAACTTTAAGTTATTTCAAATCGGCCCCTCATCAATTCAAAATAACACCTTCTGGTCTCTACACTTTAATCCCATAAAATTTAATACCCATTAGTCCAAAATTAAATCCAATGGATCACTTTATCGACTATATTTACTTTAAAATAGCACCACACATTCTAATAAATGTACATGTGTGGCCCCTAAGTTGGAATTTTTTTCCAACAATTTTCCCTTTGAATATTTATAAAAAGGAAAATTTTATAAGTAAGAGATTAATTATGAAACATTTTAAAAATAAGAAAATAAGGTTTGAATTTCAAAAATCAGATTTTTATTAAAAATTATTTATCATTTAATTAATTATTTATTTTAGTAATTAAATATATTGAAGTCACAGATTTATAGAATTTGATCACAAATTAACGATTTAATTGGTCACTTATTATTTTTTGGTCACAAATCCGAAATTTTATGTCACAATTTATTTTACGATCAAAATTCAAAAAAAGTATAGATTACAGTTTGTTCATCGATCACAAATCGAAAAATTTATAAGTCACGATTTATTTATTGATCACAAATCACAAATATTATAAGTCACAATTTATTATACAATCACAAATTATCGGCCATAAATTAACCATTTTTTTGGTCACACATTATTTTTTTGTCACAATTTATCTTTTTCCATTGGTCACATATTATTTATTGGTCATAGATTAACCAATTTAATGGTCACAGTCAATTAAATAATTTGTGACCACCACCAACACTTACAATTCACATTCACAATTTTCAGGTCACGCATTCAATTCTGAGTCACAGTCACAATTTTTAGATCACGTATCCAATTATGAGTTACAAATCAACAAACTGCCACGACTATTGCCATGACAACCACAACCACGACCAACTGTAACTCTCAAATTGATAATCACAATTTTCAGGTCACGAGTCCAATTATTTGTCATAAAATCAACCAAACCACCACGACCACCACAATCATCTTTGCACCACTGCCTTATCACCAGAGTTTGCAGCAATCGCTGTGCCACCAATATCACCAACATCTAATCGGACTACCAACGACACCACCACCTCGCCATCGCAACAAAATCACCGCCACCAACAAGATCCAAAAAATCATTGCCACAGTCGCACAAAAACCTCATCAAATTAGATCCACAACAAACCAGCTCTCCCCACCGCAAGCACTACCACTTCAATATCGTCAAAAACCAAATCCTGCACCACATCACCACCACAACGACTTGCAGTACTGACAGAACTCCTTCGACACACTTCCATCAGCAGTCGTCGATTGATGTTGTCGTCGTGCAAAAAAAAAAGTAAGGGAATCGCATCCATTGTCGGAGGTGTTGGGACTGAGTTCACCGATAAATAATTACTGGAACAAGGGCGTAAGATTTGGCGGCGCAAACACCACATCGCAGTTGATTTCTTCGAGTTGCTGCCACCACCAAAATCTCCACGACCACCATCTGCCACAATTCTCAGTACTGATCAACCGTGATCTTCCGATGACTGCTTGTTCGACGACGGCGAGATTTTGGAAAGAGAAAGGGGGGGATTGAGAGAGAGAAAGTGAATTGAGATTGGGCAGCGAAAGAGAGGAGATAATTAGGTTTGAAATTGTTTATTTAATTAATTTTTAAATATATTAATTAATTAAAAAAATTTAGATTTCTGAAATATAAAACATGACATCTTATTTTTGAAATGATGATTTTTAATCTATTAAAATCTGTAATTTCCACTTTATCAAACTATATTGCGCCCATGGATTTATTTTATTGGACCAATATTATTCTTTTGTTCCGCCAACAGTTTGTCATCTTAAATGGACCTATATTTTATTGGCATTAATCATTTGGTGTTTGATCTTCACAATGGGCTATTATTTCTTCTTCTTGCCCCCATTAAGTTATTTCTTCAGTTCTTTGACGATGAGCACAAGGCAAGGCAGTAGCTCCAATGTGATTTTCCGTGTCACTGAATTGTGTTTGCTGCGTATATTTAAGCTACAACCTGGACATGTTTTCACCATTTGTTTGGGGAGAATTTATCAACCAAAGGGCTGGTTTTTTGCTGGTCCATAATTTGCACTGTTGGGTATTTAGTTATTATCCTAATTAACTGGCCAAAATTTTCCAATTTCCTATGACCTTTTTTGTACGTGGTGCAACACGATTAATGTACCGAACGACGTTAATCTGTTAACCTCCAAAAATAGCTATAACTGATACCCCAGCCCGTCCCCTCCAAACTTGCATATGTAGCACCCTATCAAGAGGCAAAATCGGCCGGATGAGAAAAAGGTCTGGGGACCGTTGGCACTTCGACGGTCAAGTCAACGGTCGACGAAAATAAATATATAGAGTGCAATAGTATGGAGATGTGGGGATTTGGTTAGAGTGTTGAGACCTACCTTAATTGTGCAAATGAGTCCATATATATAGAGAAATGGGTCAAACGGGTTAGTGGGCCTAAATCTTAGCCCAATAAGGAGGTGATTATATAAGTATAATAATAGGCACCTCGACTGGACTTCTTAGGACCTCGATGGCGCTTCGACTGGCCTATTTAGAGCCTCGACTTTGGGGCCCAACTCTAATGGGCCTCGCCCGGATCCAATAAGATGGCCCAATATGGGATGATAATTTATAGGCGTAACAAAAGAAATATCCAATCCTCGATGCTTATCTTCATGAGGATGGAAGATATGGTGGCGTCAACAATGAAAAATGAGAAGATGATAGAGTGGTTCACACTATTTATTTGAGAACCTCCAATGCTAAAACCCCTCGCACCACATTTTAGATGCAGTAAGTATTTTATTTGGAATTTGTGCTTGAATTAGTTCCACATTTTTGTAGCAATTTGGAACCACATAGAAATAGATGTTAAGTTGTTTTATTGCTTGACAGCATTAGCATTTGGAAACTATTTTGATGAATTTCTTTCTTCAAAGCGATTGCCTTATGTCAGTTATGCGCATTTTGGTCCATATAATTTGTCAACCCTAAAGCTTAAGGAAAGCCCCTTATCCCCTGAGGATTGCACCAAAAGCTGATTTTTCCTTCACCAATTTTCCAAGCTATTTGTTCTTCTACAAAGTCCATTATTTTTGAGCATTTGCTTCCATGTGACCAAATCTTGAGCCCCTATTGTTTGCCCACAAAGAAGTTTTTTCGAGTCTCTCCTATAGTTTGCAAGAGAATGTGTTTCTTTCATTTCTCTAAGCCCCAAGCCACCCTACTCTAGCATACACATTCTGTTCCATTTAGTCCAGTGGATTATTCGCAGTCGAGGTATCCCCTAAAGAAAGCTATTAGAGCCTTCTCAATTTATGCAACAAAAGATCCATCGACTCACTTGAACTCTAGAAATAAATTAAATAAGATGTTTTTATTTGTACTTAATATTTTTTATTTTCTGACAACATTTTCTTTAAGAGAAATGGTCTATCAATATTTCAAAAATGGTTATAAATCATGCCTACATATTGATTATTAATTGTATTAAGGTTGAATAAATATGTCACATCCTCAATTAAACCTTAAACCAAGGGGGAGACAGGAACATCTCAAGGATATTAATGGATTACGACGTTCCAAATATTAAGATCAAATATTGGACCAGACATGTTGTTATCTTCACACCATTGGCTAAAATTTGCAAAAGCTGATGAAAAGCAAAAGCTGATTCCATTATGATGCAAAGACAGACACATAGACAAGACAACCCACCAAGTCAAACAAAGTGCTGAGGTTTTGTTAATGTTTTAGTAACTAAAATAAATCACTACCTCAATGTTTCCACAACCTTGCTACCTGTACAATTTCCTTTACAGATTCTTTGACAGATATTTGTACCTTAGTCTTTGATTTGAATTTTATTTATTCAAATCAATGGCTAAATGTATATCAACTCAACATCTGTTAAAGAATTTGTCAAGATATTTATGTACAATTAGCTTGATTCATGTCCATACTTGTCTTTGAAATTTGAGTAAAGAAAGAATGATGGGGTAGATCAACATTGAATGTAAAATTCAATTAAATTTTATTACATGAATCGGAAATAGTAACTAAAAATGCCTACCCGTGATGAAATTGCTAAGGATTTGTTTGTTTGTTATGCTAATATGATCAAAGTATTCATTCTTTCTCCTCCTCCTCCTCCTCCTCGTTCATGCTTATTTGCTGCACAAGTCTCTTCTGAAGTAGTGCTTAATTT
This sequence comes from Olea europaea var. sylvestris, assembly GCF_002742605.1. NCBI lineage: Eukaryota > Viridiplantae > Streptophyta > Magnoliopsida > Lamiales > Oleaceae > Olea > Olea europaea. The sequence continues at coordinate 257,751 of NW_019263600.1, read as the reverse complement.
AGATAATCAACATAGGGAGATTGAGATAGAGTTGGGCTGATCATAATTATAGGAACTAAAAATGGATAGTCAATGGAAATTTGGATTAAGGAGAAATCTTGATTAATCATGATCATCAGGAGGTGGCAACGCAGTAAGGCTCCCAAATCAACGTGGACCTCCTTGGCTTCTTGCATCCCCTTGATAATGGCATAAGATATTCGTCATTCACGTTACCTTTGATGAGCACCATATTTTGCTGATCATATGTCTTTGCACCATTGGCTAGGCATGCATTGTTCTTGAGCGGTGAGGTTTTGCTCCGCCAGAAGTACTGGTAAGAGTTGAGGGAGGTGGCGGCAGTGGTGGCTGGCGGTGGTGGAGATGGAATCGGACGAGGCACCCGGCCAGGTCGTGGTGGGAGTGAGTGTGGAATTGGAAGGTCCTCAATCTCCTTCATGTTGACGATTTTGTTAGACCATTTTGGGTTCTTGTTGCCTAGCCTCATAAGTTTCTTCATCGTCCCACCTATTGGCAATGGTCTTGAGTTATGATCCATAACAAATTCCACCCCCTTGGCTACATTATTTTGCTTAACTCTCTCCTTCACCGCCGCCTCCTCCTCCTCATAACCACCGTCGTTTATTTTCTCATCAACATGTTGATCAATCTCTTCCATATCATCGGAAACTTTATTGAATTCTTGAACCTTATTTTCCCTTACCGTTTCACTGCGTGACTCTTGTGAAATAGGACTATTGATCAAAGTTAAGACTAGGCGGCCGTCAAAGCGTTGAACAGAGAAATTATTTCTTGGTGGGACAGAAACAGCTTCAAGAACAAGCCTACCATTTCTGCGGTGAGATTGTAATCGGATGGAAGTTCCATCAGCAATTGAAGGAATTGGTGGCGGCAAAGGCCGAGGTGGCGAATTCTTGTACTTGACAACATGAAAATCTTCAAACGAGTTCGATTCCTTCACTTGTTGCTGGAATATTTGTTCTTGTTCATGTTCATGATCTTTATGTTCATCTGCATCACTGAGTTCTGAAGCCGGGTATGAAGAAAAACAATCAGAACCAGTTTCTGATCCAAGACTTTCAGTGCAAATCTCTAAACTCTTCTCACTCAAAGAACTGGCTGATCTCCTCGCAAGAGGGTGAATATAAGGTGCTGAAATCTTGGCGGAATCTTCACTCTTTTTCTGTAAAATTGAACCCCAAACATCGAATGCCGAGGATTTTCCAACACCACGATCATCCTTCTCTTTCCTGCATTCTTCTTCACCGTCTGATGAAGAATCATTAGATGATTGATTAACAAGCTCCTGATCAGAGGGTGACGAAATCTCTTTGAATGGGGAGAAAAACCCATTTTGTGCAAGCCATTTCTTAGAAGACATATCAGCAGATAGTGTTCTTCTTAAAGACGAAGCTTTGCTTTTTTCACAATCTGAACAAAGGATAGTTACTATCCCTTGTTTCTCCATTACTGGGGCGGCCTCCTTCCGATGATCTGCTTTTAAAATGGAAGAAGAAAACTCTCGGCTCTTGCTCACCGCAACCATATTCTTTCCACTGCACGAAGTTAATTGAATAATCAGAACCGAACATAACAAAACGGAACAAAATCCCGAGTTACAAAGCAACAATATTTTTAAAAAAATTGCATAATTAGGCCATGCATGATCGTAAATATGTATGATTTACCTGAAGCAAACAACAGCATCCAAAAAGAGAAGAAGCTAGTGGATGACAGTTGCAAGCTAAGGGAGAAGAGAGGATGATGGATGGGTGTTAATGGAATTTCTTTGGCTTAATGCAAATACTAAAGGATGAGAGTGTCGGGTATTTGTAGGAGCTCGAAAAGCCTGTGGAACCTTGTTGATGGGCCCTACACGGGATTTTAGGTCACACACATAATTCTTTTTTTTTTTTTTTACAAGGTGTCCTATTCTAGACTAATCCTTGAGTCTGTGATCCGGCCCCTCTTCACACAGTCCGGTTAATCGCAGGATGTGCCTCCAACTGGCCAGGGTCCGAGCGCTCCCCACCTGGTCTGACAAAGTGCCAAGCAAGCCAATCCAAGTTGCACCTTGCCTTCCAAGAATAATCCTTGCCTTCCAAGTTCCCACTTGCCTTTCAAGAATAAATCCTTGCCTTCCAAATGTTCCCTTGCCTTCCAAGAATAAAATCCTTGCCTTCCAAGAGCCCCATGTTTCGAACTCACGACCTCTGCTCTACCAGGTTTGACAGCGTCCGTCCTTTGCCAGTGGAGAAGTGCCCTGGGGGGCCACACACATAATTCTAATAGTACAGACTGTAGGTACCATGCTAAAAAATTTCTCGTCCTTCCAGGGTAAATTTATTCAAAATTTAAATTAAGATTTGTGTACTCATGTTTGTCGCGTTCAATCGAATCTAATTAAGGAGAAAGACGCGTGCTAGAATTTATCAAGGTCATGTTTGATTATATATTCGGTTAAACTCACTGAACATGCAATAAAATATGAAAAAAAAAGTAACATTATCAATCGGACTGTTAATAATATTGTTCAAAATTTTGTTTGAGTTAAAATTGAACTTTACTACCTGTAAAGATAATAGTTTGACAGCCATATGTGTTGATTATCTGTATAAGTAGAATAAATTCGTTCAAATTTTGGAGTCAAAATCTGTTTAATGTCCAGGTAGTTTGACAACTATCTGTATAGATTATCTATACAAGTATATAATTCATTCAAATTTTGGAGGCAAAGTGTGTTAAACGTGCAAAAGTGTCAACAATTTATATTATTTGTACAATCATATCTGACAATAATAATTGATAATGTTAGTGTTGTCAAAAATTGAGCCACTGATTTAAAAAATGGTTTTCAAAATGAATACATGTGATGTTGTCAAGTATAAGTTGTCAATCAAAATTGTTAAACTAAATTGTATACGTAACATGGTTTAAGCATCAAAATGTGTTGGGCTTCACTGCACACCGAGTCACAAGTCGTATCATGGATTGACCAACCCTAGAGTTAGTTGTGATAGGCTAGCACAACTAAGTCGAGCTAATGGATAGTGTCAATAGATCATGCCAGGTTTGAAATAATTTTCAGGTGTTCTCAATTAACACTTTTAGTGCTTGTTTGGATGGGTTTAAGTGATTATAAGCCGTGAGTCATGTGAAATGTTTGGATAATAAAAATGTAGTAAACTATGAGTTTTATAAAATATGTTGATAAAACATATGTTTGATCAACGGCTAAAATTAAAGTCCTTATTAGAGCCGATGATGAATTAGTTTTTATTCAAATCCAAAGTTGTAAAGTCTCCACTAGGGTTGACGCTTTAGCTTATGTTTTATCGACGATAGCTAAGTTTAATGCCCTTATTAGAGCCAACGATGAAGTACTCTTTATTCAAATTCAAACTTGTAAAATCTCCATTAGGGTTGACGCTTTAGCTCCGATAACCATATGGAATAAGGTTAGTGTGAACACATCATTTCTCACAGAGAGTGAGATTCATAAGGTGGCCAACTGTTAACATCTTTGTCATTGCCTTAGGAGACATTGGTGATTGAGCAAAAGATCTGCGGCCCAATTACGTACAATGAAATTTTTTGTTTCTCAAAATCTAATGTCATTAGTCTTTTGCAATATTCTTTATGTTATTAATAACAAGTAGTACATGTATTTACAAATAAATTTAAAACTTTTTGTTTTTCTATTTGTTTAAAATTATCTGTTATTTTGACTTTGTCCCATTGGTATAATTTTAAAAAGTTCAATGTTTAAAGTTTGAAGAGATTTATTTTCCTTTGGAACCTAATTGTTTCCTAAAAATAATTATAAAGTTTATTGGAAAATAAAAAATTGAATAATGAATCTGTCTTCATTCCTAAAAGAGAGAGGAAATGACAAAAAAATTAAAATTAAAAAATTAAGAACTTTAATGTAATTTAAATGGTTATTTCTTTAACTTGAAAAGACTTTTAGGCCCTGTATGAGCCCTATTATTTCTCCATTAAAATGAAAAATATGATCATTATCCATCACATCAAGTCACCATATTTGACTTTTTATTTCTTGTGTGGATCCCGTAACGACTATATTTTTCTTTTCATTTTTACAATAATGTGGCTCAAACGGGGCTTAATTTGTTACGTATTTTGATTTATAAGACTTTACATATTTACTACCTCTATTTTATCTTAAAATTATTTTTTTTTAATTTTTTAGATAAGCCCTTCAAAGTGATACCCATATAAAAATTTTGAACTTGTTACTTCAACTAACTAAAAATTCAACTTGGCTATACGCGAAGACCCTGTTAAAAGTTAAACAAAATACAAGTAAATAAATTTAAATTAATAAATTATTTTTAATAATTTAAATATATAGGATGCCGCCAATCAACTGAATAAATACCTATTTCATGATAAGTTAACGGAGTATTATTATTGTACCACCAAAAAATAGGAAATTTCTGATATTTTCACCTTTATGGTATAAAGGGGAAGCTGAAAGTGAGAGCACACAGCAAAGAATATAAGGTTAAAATCACTAGAATATTGTTGCCAAGCAATTTACAGTTAGGTAAAGCTGAAGAAGGATGATGATTGGATGAAAATGGCTTAAGAAGGAAGCAATGGAATCACATTCAAAGGCCATTATCATCATCATCATTGGTTGGCTAAAAAATAGTATTAACATTTATCATATAAAAAAATAAAAAAAAACATCCATTTATGTGTTATTCGTGCTTGTATAGAGATATTTAGCCTATGTTAGACCTTCATTTTTTCAAAAATTCATTTTCTAGTACACATTCTTCATAAAATAATTATACAGGTAAATTTCAAAAATAAAAAATAAAAAAAATTCTCATTTTTTAACCATACGTTCTCCAAAAAATCAATATTTTAAAACGTATTTTCTCCTCAAAAATGGGGTTCAAACAAGGGTTAGTCTAAGCAGATTGATGTATTAGGTCGGGATTGGGTTGGAGGAGTTATGTGCGTGTGCGTGAGAATAAACACTGATATTCTCGATCGACTAATAACAAGATATGCTAACATTTGTATGCTAACATTTTGGGTGGCCTCTCGGGGTATAACTCAGTTGTGCAAAGAACAGGAGTGAGGTAGTCTCAATCTTGCTGGCAGTCGCAGTGTGAGGGTTCGATTCCTAAGATATTGAATTGGACTCTTTGTGGGTATTAGTGTACGGGCAAACTCTTGATCCCTGGTCAGTTGGGACACATCCCGTGTTTTACCTTCCTCACGATACTCCAAAAATGGGGTAGTGGGAGCCTCAAGGTTGGGGTTCAACCATTTTTTAGTGTTAGATATTGGGTGTAAATTCCATTTACTAATGATGTGGAGTTTTGAAGGGAGCAAAATTTACGAGTTTGACAATGATGCAAGACCTTTGATGCCTATTGTCTGCCTTTAAAGCGATATCAAATCCTATACCTTTATCTACTGCCTTCCCATTTAGGATTTTTTTTATGGAAAATTCTATTCGTACATAATTTTTGCACATAATGGTGTTTATAATATAATGTGGCAATCATCCGGTTGTTGATGTGCAAGAGTGAAATTTTTATTAAAGGTTGAATCCGGTGTCACGTGTAATTATGAACACCATTATGTAAACAATTATGTACATGTAACACTTTTAAATGTTTTTCTTTTAATGACTTTAATGGCTTATTGAAAAAATATATTCTTGAGATCCTCAAATCGCTACTTGTGGGATTCAGATTTTCAAGCCAGTCTCGAATTTTAAGTCGAACCCCTTAATGTTGTCCCTATTGCTTGTTAGCATTTATTTGCCTAATTGTGACATCCTATTAGCCACCTGATGTTTGCCATCTTTTCACCTAGTCGTATCTTGCCATTGTGAATTGGGATTTTTGGAGAAGATTTTAGTTCTTCAATTTTTTTCCTTTTTCTCGGCTATTGATGTAGTGTTTAAAAAAAAGAAAAAATATCTGTTTTTCTAGAGATCTAACAGGGAAGCAAGAAAGGTGACATTACTCCAGTTATATCTCAAAGGAAAAGATAAATTCGAGAAAAAAGCCTTTTTTCGAATTATATTAAACATTTAATTTAATATAATAAAAAGGGTCATGTAAATGTTAAATTATAAGTTAGCCCCCTTCTCATTTGATTAGTGAAAAGGGGCTTTTGAAAAATTTGCTCGATTAATTAGTTGTGACTCTAAATGAAAAAATCACGTGACATTTTGCGTGTTTTGACATTTATAACTTTTACGAAAAAAATCTCCTCGCAGCCTAAAAAAAAATAAAAAAAAAGAAAGAAAAAGGGAAAAATCTATCTAACCATACATGTTCAATACATTAGATTTAATTAATGCTCAATTTTAACAAAAATATCTGATATTCTAACAAAGTCAAGCACCAAAACTTAATCAATTCATTGCTGGTAAAGTTTGGACAACATTAAGCTTAAATTTAATTTTAAAAAATTGCTTATGAAGTCAACTGCTCACTATTATGATATGAGTTCTTTGCTTGATGTCAACTCCAACATCAATGGGTAAGAGAGTGCTGGAAATTAAATTAATTTCTAGTTGACCAATAAATAATTTTAAATTGGTTTAAAAATAATAACAACACTCACTCTTCCTCTAAATTGATTTCTTTAGTAAAGTAATCTTATTAAATTAATTAAACAAAAATGTTATAGAATATATTCCAAGTGGACAGATTGATTTTGAGTTGACTCGAGTATGTTTATCATAATGAAAGGAATCAATCTGCCATAATGATAGTTAGTTATATTAATATAGAGATAAAATGTCATCATTATCAATTTAAGTATCTAATTAGTGTCTTCACAAATGTATTCTATGTCTGATCTTTTGCTAATTAATTCAAAAGATTTTGAGTCTTGATGACTTAGGTCACTGATTATTACAAAAGAGTTATTTTTTTATTTTATTTTAACATTTAATCTTCAACTTCTACAACCTTTTTTGCATGAAAAATAATTTTTTTATTCTAAAACTGTAAAAATAATGTTATTTGCAGTGAAGACTACCGACAGTCGCCCTATGTTGCGTATATTTGACAGTTTTTCATTTGATGTATAATTCAAAAAATAACTATCATATTTATGTATCAAATATCAAATTGTCAATTGTATGCCACATAGGGCGACTACTGACAGTTTTCACTACGAATAGCATTACTCGAACAATAAAGATCAAAGTAGTTCCATAAAAAAAATATAATCCGTTTTTCAAATAATTTCTTTAAAAAGTTTGATTGTCGATTTCAAATTAATTCTCATCATATGTGCTTAATTTGTCCAATATTCGGGTTCCATATTTATACATAAGAACTTTTAAAAGAAAAAGAAAAAAGGACCTTCTTTTATAATCAGTAATCAATCCTACAATTTCGACACAAACAATTAAAATTGAGTTCAATCTGATCTTGAATTATTTAATTTCGTACCCTCATTAATAGTGGAAATCCATATCCAAGTTGTTCAAGAATAGTAAAATTGAATTTCTTGACAATTTAACTTAAAATTAGTTAATTCTATTTTTCGATAAAATATTAGACAGATATAGCTCGAGGCGAAGATACCAGGAAAATAAGAAAAGGAAGATGACCCAATTCCCAAGTGTCATCCATTAAAGTTGATTTAGTATAAATAAAAATTAAAAAATGTAGCAAAAAAACAAGACCAAAGGTTATGGCAGAGAGCATATGGTTCTGCCCTTCCACTACAAGGGGAGCTTTAATACCACAAATCTCCAACCCTTCTTTGCTATATGATTCCCACTTGCACTTAAAAGTGACACTCATATATATGGACGATGGCTATCTACGAGGACAAGCCCTATCTTTCTTTATCAATATATTTTGATATTATATCCACTAGTAATGATGAAAAATGTGCATTGAGCCGTGTAAATTCTTTTACGATAAACTAGTCTTAATTTATTAAAAACAAAATAATCATATACGGGTGTAGTCTCATATTCATAAGCATGAATGTGTGTCGATTGTTTCAAATTTGTCAGCCTAAGAAAAGGGGAAAGTGGCCCTGGGGCACGGGACTTAAGGGCCGACGATACAGACGTTTCATGAAAGTTGCTTTTATTTTTGCGGTTAAAATTTTTGAGATTCCTTTTTGTGCATATACATTCATGGTTACATAAAATATAAAACTCAAAACATATAAATTAATTAAAACATTTTTGAAGATTTTTTTTTTTTAATGGATAATTGGTGCCAGAAAATATCCAACTTCAAGTCCATAAGATGGACATATGCACTCGTGTATGTCACCCGCAAATTGAAGGGTGGAGGGGTGGGGGGTGTAGGTATTCATAATTATTTATCTACTTTATTTTACCATCCAAGTTGTTGTTGTCAAGTAGGAGTGGGGTGTCGATAAACAACTTATGAAATTTAATTTTTAAACTTATAAATAATTTATTTATTGTTATCTTTTACTCAAATTTACAATTATTTTTTAAAACAATAATTAATATGGATTGTTGATTGAAAAATAGGATCAGATCTCTTGCTTCAAACCTTTTTTTTTTTTTTTTTCCGCATTATACTTGCAGATAGTTGGTGCAGCGATGACTGCTTTGGTGTAAGTCCTTTTGAATCCAAGTTGGGCATTGCACGGTTCTCAACATTGGTATTTTGCGTCATTAAATCTGTGATACTCGTTATCATATATTTCGTTGTTTATCAAAAAAAAAAAAAAATTTTTTTTTTTTTTTAAAAAAAAAAAAAAAAAAAAAAGGTTAAACCCTAACCTTAAGGGTCCCCCACCACCCTTGCCCTGGAGCATTGTAAGGGAGGTAAATCGCAGGTTATGCCTCCAAGGGTACAGGGTGAAAGGCTGCTTGTACATTTGCACTTACTCAAGAGTCAAATTCATATTTCAGGATTCAAACCTTTGACGCAGCAGCCTCAAGCAAAGTTGGATTTCTCCACCCTCCCCTTTTACCACTTAGAGATGTACCCTGGGGGCTATATTTCGTTGTTTATCATGATTATGTAAGGTTGATTGTGTTATATATGCTTGAGTGTCAAGCTAGATGCAAAACTTTTGGATTGCTCTAACTTTTGATAATGTTTTGAATGGAGCCCTTCATCTCGCAGTTTAAGGAGGCATAACTCGACTTTGACCCTATTTAATGGCTCTTATTTACGTAGTTAGGGCTTAGGCACTCTACTTTGGTAGTGGCAGTTGGTTAACCTGATTATAAACAAAGCCAAAAGCTTGATGAGCACCTTTTCAAAATGGTCTTGGTCAGATTTCAGTTAACTTGACAAATGCATTGATAAAATAATTGATATTGATAAATTGAGTACAATAATTTCTAAATTTTATCACATATTTTTTTACTAAATATACCCTATTATAGTACTAAAGAGAACATTCCCCCAATAATAATACAATTCCATAAGAGAATTAGAATTTCTAACGTCAATATCCTCAACGCATTTGACCATGGGACCATAACTTCATTCACAATCAACTCAATAGCCGTCACTGCAACAACATATATAAAGTATAGAAGGGATTCTTTCTAGCATATGCCCTTTATTTATCTCTACCATTTTTTATAAACAAAAAACACAAAATAATTTACTCGTATAGTTAAGAGTCGTTCTTGACTATAGGTGAGGGCCCACATAATATTAATGCTCTTAGAATTTATTTATATAGATATACTCATAAAATGTGTGTAGAATGCGTCGTTTGAAGTAGGTCTAAAGTTCAAAAAATCTTAACGTCCACCAAATCAGCCCAACATATGATCAACGTATACAAAAATTTCACTTGATCAAGAAAATAACGTGTCCTCTTACTCACTTGACTACGTGGTGGAACTTCACTCGTAAATTGCATTTCTAAATTTTATCACATATTTTTTTACTAAATATACCCTATTATAGTACTAAAGAGAACATTCCCCAATAATAATACAATTCCATAAGAGAATTAGAATTTCTAACGTCAATATCCTCAACGCATTTGACCATGGGACCATAACTTCATTCACAATCAACTCAATAGCCGTCACTGCAACAACATATATAAAGTATAGAAGGGATTCTTTCTAGCATATGCCCTTTATTTATCTCTACCATTTTTTATAAACAAAAAACACAAAATAATTTACTCGTATAGTTAAGAGTCGTTCTTGACTATAGGTGAGGGCCCACATAATATTAATGCTCTTAGAATTTATTTATATAGATATACTCATAAAATGTGTGTAGAATGCGTCGTTTGAAGTAGGTCTAAAGTTCAAAAAATCTTAACGTCCACCAAATCAGCCCAACATATGATCAACGTATACAAAAATTTCACTTGATCAAGAAAATAACGTGTCCTCTTACTCACTTGACTACGTGGTGGAACTTCACTCGTAAATTGCATGGATCTCAATGTTGTAGCATTTGTGAAAAGGAGAAAGGGGAATTCTTGATGACATATTCTTATATACAAAATATTGCTTTGCACTTTCTGTAACTTTCTTTGAGTGCCAATGGATCATCCAATCAGTCTAATAATGGCAAGGAAATCTTGTTAAGTGATGAGAATAATAAAAGTGCATTGTGCTTACTGAAAAGCTCTATAAAGCAATCCTCGTTGGAGGCGAATATCTTCCTTTTATCTTTCTTTTCTCTCTGATTTTCTATTTAATTAATAACCAAAAGATTATATTTTTTAAACCAAAATTTTTTATTTTCTTAATGAGCAAGCGTATATTGTGATGACGTCCTTGATTCAGAAATAGTTAATAGTTAATAAGTGTGAAGTTCATGCACAAGATTACGTTACAAAGTAATATAATAAATTATGTCAAGACTTCACACCTTTTTCTGGTCAGAAAGGGGTTTGAGATATTTCTGGTTGGAAAGTGTACTTGTAGAATGGTTGCTGCTGCCAAGTTCGATAAGGCAGATTAAAGAAGAAAGTTAAAAAAATTTATTTATTATTGCGTGCAGTTTTATTTAATATGTGCATGCAATAGATACTCAGTTTTGTCTCATCAAAGATTTGTTGAGAAATAAAAGGTGCTTAATTATTGGTCAAACTTTGTTAACTAAAGAAAACTCTTATTCGATTAGACAAAAGCTTGTTTAAATGATACTGGAATGATAACATTAGCAGCTTCGATCCAACTCTTACAGCTTACCGAAGAATGATGGGTATCTAACAAGGCCAAGATAACAAGTGAGGTTTTAGGCGAACCATCTCATTTGTTTACCTGATTTCCTATTCAAGTTTTGGTTTAAGAAAGCTAAAATTGTTATTGTCACAAGTTCTAATTGCTTATAATTTTAATAGGTGTAGGTGCTTGCTATCTACTAAATAAGTCTTCATTGCTCGCCGTCATGATTGATCCAAGTCCTATCATAGTGCTAAAAAAAACCGAACTCGCTTAACTTCCAAAGCTAACTTACTAAGACGAAGGAATTTGTCGTTGCATTTCTTGATCAAGTTTTAAGGAGGCTTGTAATTTTTCAAGTGTTGATGGTCCAAGTCTTCACCCCCACAATGGTGAGATTAATGGCGCCTATGAGTTTGCCTTTTTAATGATGCAAATTAAAAAATACCTTTAATATGATTCTTTTATTGCCAACCAACCTTGCAGTATCATAGTATATTCTTGGGATTTATGATACGTGCCATGCTAACATATTTGAGAATTTGTTCCAACTTTTCAAGGTCTTTACCATTTTTTATTTTTTATTTTTGCGGTTTTTCCGGAAGATAAAAAAAAAAAAAAAAAAAAAAAATTTTTTTTTTTTTTTTTTTTTTTTTTTTTTTTTTTTTTTTTTTTTTTTTTTTTTTTTTTTTTTTTTAAAAAAAAAAAAAAAAAAAAAAGGTTAAACCCTAACCTTAAGGGTCCCCCACCACCCTTGCCCTGGAGCATTGTAAGGGAGGTAAATCGCAGGTTATGCCTCCAAGGGTACAGGGTGAAAGGCTGCTTGTACATTTGCACTTACTCAAGAGTCAAATTCATATTTCAGGATTCAAACCTTTGACGCAGCAGCCTCAAGCAAAGTTGGATTTCTCCACCCTCCCCTTTTACCACTTAGAGATGTACCCTGGGGGCTATATTTCGTTGTTTATCATGATTATGTAAGGTTGATTGTGTTATATATGCTTGAGTGTCAAGCTAGATGCAAAACTTTTGGATTGCTCTAACTTTTGATAATGTTTTGAATGGAGCCCTTCATCTCGCAGTTTAAGGAGGCATAACTCGACTTTGACCTTATTTAATGGCCCTTATTTACGTAGTTAGGGCTTATGCACTTTGCTTTGGTGGTGGCAGTTGGTTAACCTGATTATAAACAAAGCCAAAAGCTTGATGAGCACCTTTTCAAAATGGTCTTGGTCAGATTTCAGTTAACTTGACAAATGCATTGATAAAATAATTGATATTGATAAATTGAGTACAATAATTTCTAAATTTTATCACATATTTTTTTACTAAATATACCCTATTATAGTACTAAAGAGAACATTCCCCCAATAATAATACAATTCCATAAGAGAATTAGAATTTCTAACGTCAATATCCTCAACGCATTTGACCATGGGACCATAACTTCATTCACAATCAACTCAATAGCCGTCACTGCAACAACATATATAAAGTATAGAAGGGATTCTTTCTAGCATATGCCCTTTATTTATCTCTACCATTTTTTATAAACAAAAAACACAAAATAATTTACTCGTATAGTTAAGAGTCGTTCTTGACTATAGGTGAGGGCCCACATAATATTAATGCTCTTAGAATTTATTTATATAGATATACTCATAAAATGTGTGTAGAATGCGTCGTTTGAAGTAGGTCTAAAGTTCAAAAAATCTTAACGTCCACCAAATCAGCCCAACATATGATCAACGTATACAAAAATTTCACTTGATCAAGAAAATAACGTGTCCTCTTACTCACTTGACTACGTGGTGGAACTTCACTCGTAAATTGCATGGATCTCAATGTTGTAGCATTTGTGAAAAGGAGAAAGGGGAATTCTTGATGACATATTCTTATATACAAAATATTGCTTTGCACTTTCTGTAACTTTCTTTGAGTGCCAATGGATCATCCAATCAGTCTAATAATGGCAAGGAAATCTTGTTAAGTGATGAGAATAATAAAAGTGCATTGTGCTTACTGAAAAGCTCTATAAAGCAATCCTCGTTGGAGGCGAATATCTTCCTTTTATCTTTCTTTTCTCTCTGATTTTCTATTTAATTAATAACCAAAAGATTATATTTTTTAAACCAAAATTTTTTATTTTCTTAATGAGCAAGCGTATATTGTGATGACGTCCTTGATTCAGAAATAGTTAATAGTTAATAAGTGTGAAGTTCATGCACAAGATTACGTTACAAAGTAATATAATAAATTATGTCAAGACTTCACACCTTTTTCTGGTCAGAAAGGGGTTTGAGATATTTCTGGTTGGAAAGTGTACTTGTAGAATGGTTGCTGCTGCCAAGTTCGATAAGGCAGATTAAAGAAGAAAGTTAAAAAAATTTATTTATTATTGCGTGCAGTTTTATTTAATATGTGCATGCAATAGATACTCAGTTTTGTCTCATCAAAGATTTGTTGAGAAATAAAAGGTGCTTAATTATTGGTCAAACTTTGTTAACTAAAGAAAACTCTTATTCGATTAGACAAAAGCTTGTTTAAATGATACTGGAATGATAACATTAGCAGCTTCGATCCAACTCTTACAGCTTACCGAAGAATGATGGGTATCTAACAAGGCCAAGATAACAAGTGAGGTTTTAGGCGAACCATCTCATTTGTTTACCTGATTTCCTATTCAAGTTTTGGTTTAAGAAAGCTAAAATTGTTATTGTCACAAGTTCTAATTGCTTATAATTTTAATAGGTGTAGGTGCTTGCTATCTACTAAATAAGTCTTCATTGCTCGCCGTCATGATTGATCCAAGTCCTATCATAGTGCTAAAAAAAATCCAAACTCGCTTAACTTCCAAAGCTAACTTACTAAGACGAAGGAATTTGTCGTTGCATTTCTTGATCAAGTTTTAAGGAGGCTTGTAATTTTTCAAGTGTTGATGGTCCAAGTCTTCACCCCCACAATGGTGAGATTAATGGCGCCTATGAGTTTGCCTTTTTAATGATGCAAATTAAAAAATACCTTTAATATGATTCTTTTATTGCCAACCAACCTTGCAGTATCATAGTATATTCTTGGGATTTATGATACGTGCCATGCTAACATATTTGAGAATTTGTTCCAACTTTTCAAGGTCTTTACCATTTTTTATTTTTATTTTTTTTTGCGGTTTTTCCGGAAGATAAAAATTAAGCCGTTGTTTGATGTAGCTAAAAATTATTTTTTTCACAGATTTTGATAAATTAATGAAATGTGTGTTCGAAATGTAAATAAAAATTGTGGATCACATGAAATGTGTGATTAAAATTAATTGTTTGTTTTAACTTAAACTTTTATCAACTTTTTAATCAACACCAAACAAGGATTAAGTAAATTCTATTTTTGTTTCTCTAGTAATTTAAACTTTTGTATATTATATGATCTAACATGATATTAGAGTTGGTAAATATCTTGAATTCATGTATCGCATCGACCATGTATAAATATCATGTATGTATCAAAGGATTTGAAAAAAAAAAAAAAATTGATTGACATATTTTAAGTTTTTAGATGATACGGTTCAGTACATTATATAATAGTCCTATCTCAAAATTGATGATAATGAATTATATAATAATATATTTATATATCGAATAATGTTATTCTAAAAATGACCTATGATACAGTAAGTGAATAATATGTGAATATTTATTTGATGGCCAGTATTATATTTAATATAGAGAATATATGTCCAACATAAAATATTAAAATGTTATGTCCTTGTCAATGTGGTTTTGCTATCCAGACAATTGATACCTTCTTGTTATATTCTTAAATGGACTCTGGAATGACTAATTACCTTTCCAAATAGAGTACAAAACATACGTAAAAGAAAAAGATAAAGAGTATGAATGCTATTTGTGGAACAACATTAGTGTACAATGTGGAATTGGGCATAAATACATTGTGAGATGCCCCTTTGATGGGACTCTCAAGATAAAGATTAAAAATTTTGTGGGAAATTCATGGTTGTGAATTGATGTCCATGGGTTACCATCATAATACTTGTATTCCTCTTAATGCTTGTGTCTAGTAAAGGAGTATTAAAGTTGGAATTTTATGTCGAAATATATTAGAAAAAGAAAAAAAGTTGAAAGGAAAAGCTGAGGGAAGACGGTGGAGAAAAAATGGAGTTGTTCGCTAAAATTGACATATCATCATGATGTCGTACAACAAATTTCACCTGATAAGATGGGTTGTTGTCCATGTTGGAAAGACGAAGAAGACTAGAAGAGTATTGAAAAATGTGTAATTAGGGGGATACCAACTATTTATCCATGACGGCGTGTGTACAATTTTTCTAGATATGTGCTGATGAGAATTTTGAACTTAAAATATTTGTCTACTCCATTACTGAAATGAACTACTTCATCAAAAACTTTAAATTGTTGGAATAATGACTTGACTTTGTTGAGTTAAATTATGTATTCAAACCTGAAACTCTCAATCTGTATATATGTCTGGAGAGTTGCTTATTCAACTTGGTGGTATATCATGAACGTTGTTAGCTTAAAACACTCGAAATTAAACAGAAGTCACAACACTATTCCATATACTTTTGAGTATTTCACACCTAAATCTGAGTTTGAACTTTACATTTAAAGAAGTGTTCAAACTCCCAATAGTCAACATTTTACCTAGCTCGAGTAAAAATAGAATTCACTCGAATGACATATGAATGTGTGTGGTTTATGACTTGTTGACTAATTTTGCATGATGACTATGTAATTTGAGCAATAGATCAAGGCAGCCGACACTCCAGTTAAGCAGACAAGATTCCAAGAGACATGGCAAAAGTCTAGGGGCGGTAGGATTTTGGGTAGGACACAAAATAATATGGTCTGATTTATGTCTAATTTAGTCATCAAGTTGAATAATTACTTATTACTATGTTATATATTTTTACTACACCAAGATTCATTACTGTGTGTCTGGAAAAGACATCACTGTGATTTTCTTGCTAGGTTTGTGGCTAGCACCATCACCACAGATTGATATCTGCCAAGTGAATATAAATCTCTTCACATAGTTAATAACGCAATATTTTATACAGACTTGAGAATTAGGCCATCTCTAGCGCTACATCAAATTTTGCATCATTTTGCATCAAAATAAAATTCATCTACAACTAAGGTTAGACATGGTCTGGTTCGGTTCGGTTCGATTCTAACAAAAATCGAACCGGACTCGAAATTTTTGGATATTTAGTAAGTGGAACGTCGGGTCAAAATTTAATTATGAAACCATTCGAGTTCGTTCGGTTGGGTTCCCAGGTTCTGTATTATAATTAAATTTTTTAATATTTACAAAGTTACATTAATTCAACTAATGATATTTTCAATCTTTACTCTTACAAAATAACATAATTCAATCTTATGAATCTTTTGCGTCTATCTTTGCTGAATTCTTCATAAATTTGATTGTTAAAATCACAGGAATGGAAAAATAACGAGCTCACAATAATTAAGAGAGACATTGTCGAACTTCATTTCGATTTTTTAAGAACAATAGAAATGACACTACGGTAAAGTAATAATTTAACAGATTTGGATAAAATTTAGGTTAATTTGATTAAATTGACTTTGTACTGAAAATTAGAAATAGAAAAATCATATTTTTGGGTTTGAGCTAAACTAACTAGTTAGCAAATTTATTTAGAAAAAATAAAATAATTTGATTTATATAAAATAAATTAATTAAAAAATTAGGGAGATTCAGTTCTTATTCGATTTGATTCGATTCTTGATCTAACCGTGAAATATTGTAGTTCGACCCAATCAACCCCTAGAAGGGGGGTGAATAGATATGCGAAATTTTCTTTTTCAATCAATTAATAATTGCAACACGTTACAAATATTAATTTGTCCAGATCAGTTCACATGCTTTACTATCCTATGTTTGAATGCCAGTAATAAATTAATTGCAGAAAAATAAATAACGGAATTGTTTGATGACGGAGATAACTGTAATATCGCGACTGTATTTTTGGTGGCGGAGTTTGTGCAGCTGGTGGAGGTCGTTAACTTGTGGTGGTTGCAGTTATGAATTTTGGAACTGTCATGGTGGTTGTTACGGCGAAAGTGGTGTTTCTCAACGACGTCATCGGATGCTTTTGACTTGCAATTCAATGATTTCCTCCATCCAGTCGCCATTAACGAACCCTTCAAGCTTTTAGCGTCCTTTCTTCTTCTTCTCTCCAGTTTCAATCTGTAGAGGGGAATTTTTAACAACCATAAACCCTGCAATAGTGTGAGAGTTGATAGCAGCCACAATGTCACACCCCTCATTTTTTTAGTCAAAGTCAAGGAAAAATATTTGGTCAAAGTCAAAGTCATTAAGAATTTAAGTTGAACAAATAACTTTTATGAGACTTAAATTGAAATTTCGAGTAATTGAAGGTTAGGAATGATAAAATAAAGGAATCCAAGGATTTAGTTTCTATTATGGGAAAAGAAATTACTAAATGTGATATTGTCCAAAGATGGTGGACTTGCCTTGCCATTATTTAATATTTACCCATTAAATAGCATTTATTTTATATATTTTCTCATATATTTTGGGGAAAGAGAGAGAGAAGAATCGAGAGAGACCGAAAAGAGGAAGAAGAAGAAGCGGAGGAAGAAGAAGAATTTTCAAGCTAGGGTTCTCAAATTCTTCAATTTCTCATTTGGTTTAGAACGGTAAGTATAAATTTATTGAATTAAATTTTTAACGGTTATGGAAAACTTGCTTTAATTCAAAGTCTAGCAAGAATTATG
Source organism: Olea europaea var. sylvestris (assembly GCF_002742605.1). NCBI lineage: Eukaryota > Viridiplantae > Streptophyta > Magnoliopsida > Lamiales > Oleaceae > Olea > Olea europaea. The sequence continues at coordinate 239,796 of NW_019263600.1, read as the reverse complement.
TGTTATTGATATGTATTTGATGATTAAAATAAGTATATGTCAAAGAAATAGGTATTTGGAAATTAGTGTTGAAGAAAGTGGAAACTTTGGCAATGGGTTTGTGATATAAAGGCATATTATTTGAAATTCTTAGAATTATGTGATGCTAAAAATCTAAATTAAGGATTTGAGGTTGAAATTCTCCATTTTTTTTATTAGCAATTTTCGAGTTTTAGAAAAACAGGTGCTAGTTTTGAAATTTTGCCCAGAAAGGTGCTATTTATGTCAATGTTTTTGGTGACATTATCAAGATACAAAATTGGTGCCAGTTTTCAATATTCTGGAATTATAGTGCTAGTTTTGTCAATCATTTAATTTTGGTGGATCTTTAGTATTGGAACCAAATTAAGTGTTAAATATTTGACGTTTTGGTGTTAAAATAATTTATATAAAGAAGTATATGTTGTTAAAGACTCTAAATGGGATTATGAGTTTGAAAATAAAATATGTGAAGTTTTCATTGGTAAATTCTTATTTTTAATAGTATGAAAATATTCAAGGAACGCTTGTGAAGGGATATGATTTATTATAACAAGAGCATGATATCATACTTGGAATTTGAAAGTGATGAGGCGACGAGAATATCAAAACCATGATCGACTATAACTTTGTGAGTGGATATAAGCTTATTTTCATAAATTAGTATTTATAAAATTTATATTAGTTCATAAAAAATATTATTTCATACAGTTGATTTTACAGCATGATTTTCAGAATAAAGTGAATTTATAATTAATTGTTCTTTTTAATGTTTGATTCAGTTCATTTAAATTATTTAATTACCATGTTATATGAGTTTTAAATATTTCAGTATATTTAAAGTTATTTTAAAACCATCAGAAAGTACCCAGGCGACTTTACCCTAGTCTGCACTTGCGTGAATGTGTTTCCACAGTGTATGAAACCATATGGTTATTTTACCCGCTCTGCACTAGTGCGAATGTGTTTCCACCGTGTATGATCAGTTATGGTGATTTTACTCGCTCTGCACTATTGTGAATATGTTTCCATGGTGTGTAACCAGAATTACCGAATTTCAGCTCTGCGCGCGTATGATTAGAATTACAGAATTGAATAACTTTGCCATGTCCGATACATGAGTATAGTTATTCCGGATACGTTTTTGGTGTGATTTTTCAGTATTATACAGTTTATCATATTTCAGATTATAAAATTCAGTTAATTCAGTTTTCAGAATAAAGCTTTCAGCTTATAGTATTGACCAGTAGCAATATTTCATAGATTTTCATGAATATCAGATTATTTGTTAACTTTACAGCTACTTATCTAGAATTAAGAATAAAGAATTGTATGAAGCAATCATGTTTTGGTTTTAAAAGTGTTACCAGATTTCAAAATTTCTTAAAGATTTAATAAAGTTAGAATTTTCAGAAAATATGTAGAAATGGAAAAAGTATATTTATTCGCAAATTATCCACTCACTGAGCTATAAGCTCATATGTCTTTTCATCTTTTTCCTTATCAGATAGTAGCTGAATTGAGCAGCTTTGGAGCCTGTCGTTCCGCCACATTGAGCCACGCATCATAGGTTCTATGGCCTACTTTACCAGATTATGTAGTACATGTTTCTTTGGGTTATATGTAGTTTATGTTCAAAAAGGTTATCATGGGTTCACTGCATATTTGGCGTCTTTAATATATTTGAGAATTGTTGGATGTAAAGAAAGGAAATGTTGATTTGACGACATTTTATTTGAATAGTTTGTATTTTTGAGGGACTAGCGTATCCTATTTATATTATAGGTATTGATTTGAGGAAAATTAGTTATTATTTAGTGGTTTTAGTTCATCTTTCAGGGAGAACTCTGTCAAAATTTTGTTAAAAATATTCTTCAGTCAAGTAAGTCAAGTTGCCTTGGTGATGGGTCCGGCGTTTACCTGGTATCTATCATCGGTGCACGACACGTGTCGAATCCATTAAGGTGATTCAGGACGGGTCGTGTCACACAATGTTGAGAGCTAGAGGTTGAGGCATTGTTGCTGGTGGTGGCGATTGGCAACTAGGTGTTTTGGTTTTGATTTTGGGGTGACGGGGTTGGGAGAGGAGGAAAGGGAATTTTATTTTGAAGAAAAAGATGTGCAATACCAAAATTGCCCTTGTTTTATTTGGAAAAAAAATTAAAATTTCATCTCTAGGGTTAACTGATGGTTTTGGTGGTCAAATAGACATAAACCGTTATTTTAGATTGGACATGCAAATTTTTTAAAGATTTGCTACATCCGATAAACAAATAAAAGATTTGAATTAAGTCTACTAAAAAACGAAAGGGTTTGATACTTTGGCTACGATTTTCCCTTTTACGGCAAGTTGAGGATTCAGATCTAATATGCTTCCTTCATATTGCTACAAGAAGTTGATCTTATCATTATTGAACAATATTTTTATTAGTTTTCGTAATTTCAAATTATGTAAAACTCGTCTACTTAGCATATTAAATATGCAATCTCTTAATTGACCTATTGAATATTGCGTAGTATTTAAAGAACGAGCAGTTCATCTGATCATTTCTTTAAACTAAAATGATTGACTAACAAGTAACAAGAAATATAGTCTCCGTTTGGTAGCAATTTTTCACCTATAAAAATCAATTTTTTTATCGTTATTTTACTATTCCATCCGTCATTTTGACTTCTTCATTCACTAACCCACTTTTCTCCTTAAGGATAAAAAAATCAATTCTCATAATTATTACTGAACATGTCTATAGAAACTTTACTCGTATACATTCATCTTCTTTAAAAAAAAAAAAAAATGAAAAAAACCTCAATTTTGACCTTTATTCAATTCCCAATTTATATATCATTAACGTCAATATTTACCTTTTTAGATTTAAAACTTAGGATCGTTATTAGTAACTTTAACTAAATAATCAGTCAGTACATACAATGAAACTAAATACGCCATCATCATAAACATCAATTATGATTAAAGAAAAAAGTAACTACTTATAATTTATAATTGTAGGTCAAAAGTCATGCGTTCTTCGTCATTCATTTTTACTGCTTTCCTTTTTGTTTCAATGAAATTTTTATTTTTTCATCGTTTCATTATAATAAAATATAATCCTTCGCATGTTTGGTACAGAATTTTTTCTAATCTCATTTTTTTTAAAACTCATTTTCGTTATACAGATTCTCCCAATAAAATAATTTTGAATATGGATTCGTAACTTTTCTTTATTTTTTAACTGTATACTCTACAAAAAAATAAATAAAAAAAATCACGTTTCACAAAATCGATTATTAAATAATAATCTACACCAAACATGCCTTGATTCCTTGAATGTTGATTAGTAAGAGACAAAGCCCATAAAACCTAATAAGTATTGTGTTCATTAAAATAATTTTGTTCAGATCAGATCCGATCAGAACAGCACAGCCCAGCCCAGCACCTTTCTCCGCATATCCCTCTCGCTCATCTAATCTTTGCCTTAATATCTCCAAAGAGAAGTTAAAATAAAAAATAATCAAATTTTTTCACAATTAATAATTAAAAAAAAAAAAATCATTTTTCACAAAAATGCTCCCCCCATGTTTTTCTGCAAATCCGTCAATCTCTCTCTCTCTAATTCTTTCTATCTCCAAAATATGATGTGCATTTCTGCAAATCTCTTCCGCCATTATTGAACCCTTGTCTTTCTCTTTCATTGTCTCTGTAGATTTATAAAAATATATATAACAATGGATGGTAATGATGTTAATAGTAATGATTGTGATATTAATAGTGCTGGGGAAAATTCATCAAACGCTTTACAAATTCAAGAGCAGCTACAGCAGGAGGACGAGCCTGTATCTGTAGATGATGACCAGAGAGTCTATTTAGTTCCATTCAGGTAAACACGATTTCAAATGTTAGTTTAGAGTTTACGCTTATATATTTCAAAAAGACATTAGGAAATATTGGATAGTGAAGAAGAGAGCAAATCTGATTTAGAGAGAAATGGAAGTCGTGTTTATTGAACTTAACATCATAGAACCAATATCTATTGAAAACCCAAATTGCGAAATGGCAAAATTAAAAGGGAAAAATACTTTTACACCCGTCTTTGTATTTATTTCCCTGGTTCGTATTGCATTTGGAATGTAGTTTGAAGAATGAACTAGCCATCTTATGGATCCTGTTGGATTTATTTGTTTTTGAATTTTGATTTTTCTGTGGATTTGTTTCTTTCTTGCCTTTTATGTTTCTTTAAACTGAAATTATAGAATTGAGAATGCTATCGCCTTGTTGCATTTTTGAATAAACTAAGTAGTATATTGCTGTGCCTCCTGGAGAATTGACTTGGAAAGCTTCTAAGAACAGAAACGTTACAATGGAAATTGAAAACATACCTGATACTATTATTTTATTTTTATTAATTTTCTTTTTTTGTTCAACTGATGAGTGGTATTGGGAGCGTTGAGTGATATTTTGAAATAAACAGTAAGGCTTTGTTTGTCTACCATTTTACTACATTATTTGTTCTACAAGACTCATTTTCAACCACACATTCTTCATTAAAATAGTATCACACGTAAATGAAAAAAATTTCCTTCTTTTTTAACCATATATTGCAACATCAATTACTATTTCATAATATATTATTGACAAATGAGGCACAAACACCCCCTAAATATATTACTTTGGATATTTTTGACTTTGCATTTGTTTGTATGTTTGTATTGGGGTGTTCTTTAGATGGTTGAAGGAGGCACAAGACTCTTCCTCATCGGAAGTGAAGAGAGGAATCTTTTATGCCGTGTCATCTACAACACCATGTGGGGGAGCAATGAAGATATTCAATAGTATATTCAACTCAGACATTGCATTTAACTTGAGGAAAGATGACGATTCATCCTTGAACAATGGCACAAATGGTGAAGTCGGGATAACTGGTCGGGACTATGCTTTGGTCCGCAGCGAAATGTGGCTGTCTGTACTCAAGTGGTTAGTAAGTTAACTGAAATCTGCATTAATTTGTATGCTTTACTCAAGTTTCCTCTTTCTATTGCGTCATTATGTAGTTGATTCAAATATGACAAATTTTCAACTTGCAACACTGCTCTGCACTCAACTGGTCAGTATGTTCACTGAAATTTATCTTGTATGCTTAGCTCGATTTTCCATTTTCTATTGGGCCATTCAATATGATTAGGTATCAATTTGCAACACTGCATTTGTTGGAGATGCATTGTACAGTGCTGGAAGAGTTGGCTAAGATTTTAGTAATAGCTCTGGAGTGCTGAAAGTGTTAATTCACTGTGTTGTGCCACCTGTGCACAAGATGTCTTTATCGCTGCCAATTGCCCTGTGCATTTTTTACTGTTTTGGCTTGATGTGAGCGAATTCTCCAGCATTTAAAACTTCATCGTTCTTGCTTGTTTGGAAATATCTATCAACATCGTCTTATACAATTAGCTGTCCCACTCTTGCACTTGGAAGGTAGTGGAATTCGATTTGTTTGGTGTGATGTCTATGCAGATTTTATCTCCCTCTTTAGATGCAATTTTAATTCCCCGAAATCGTCGGTTTCAATTATTGTTCTGTTTAGTTTTCTTTTATAGTGGCAGAGGTGGGGTGGAATTGTGGAATGCCATATTTGAATAATATCAATAAATTTGTGGACTTTCTGCCAATGTCTTCTTCCAAGTTAAAAAGGGAAATTGGTGGATGCAAGTACTGGGCTGTTAATCTTCTTTCTGATTGTTGATGTGGTCGAATTCTTCTGTTCTGTCCAGGCACAGTAATTCCAAGAATGCAACGAAGGACAGCAAAGGTTTTTTGGCTGCAGAAGATATGTCGGATGTTTATCCTCTGCAACTCAGGCTCTCTGTTTTGAGGGAAACCAACTCGTTGGCAGTAAAGATAAGCAAAAAGGTCAGTAATCTCTGAGCTAGTTTCTCTGTCTCGCTTCCTGTTCCCATTGATAATGGCATGCTTGCTTGCCATGAGATGCACAATATGGCTTGAGTGATTCATTGCCTCTCCTCTCTGTTATCTAATATTATGTTCTTGATAAACATTGTTTTTTTGAAACTCACATAGGGAACTCCAATGTTCTAGATATCTTTCCTTAGTAAAGGGGTAATTTAATGAAGTAGCAGCTATAGATCTAATATTTGTTATAAAGTTCTGCATGTAAATTATAGCAAGCAGGTCTCAAGGTATAAGAACTTGAAGTCTTATATGGGTAGCAGCATAAGTTTAACTGTCTTCGTTCACGATACTAATTCTGTAAGGTAACTGCACGTTTCAATCATGTTTAAAATTTTATTTTTGTCATTGCATATGTTAAGTTGATGTTGGGACAGGACATGGCCTTGTGAATCCACTTGCCGCGACTAATTGATTTATATTGCTAGAAAACATATTCTCCGTTTACAATCAAACCTCCCTTCATATCTTGGTGGTTGATAGCTTTGTAAAGTTTATTAATGTATATTAGTGTTAGGTTTGCCACTTGATTTCTTGGTTGTCCATGGCTCGAACAATTGTTATAGAATGGTCATCTGTAGAGGGGCTTACCTACTGTTAAATAGTCCTTAGTCAACTCACTGTGAATCATCTGTTAATATAATTCTGATGGAGAGACATGTAAGCTGAAAACTGCACTCAATCTTAAGGGTGGCATTTTCATTTTTTTTTTCCTGGTAGTTTGAAATGTTTGATGTGGTATATGGGAGGATTACTGACATACAAGGATGGTAACAAATTTGAAGAATGCTGACGGGTGGGCTCATTAAAGGATCTTAAGTTCTTTACTTTTTGTGTCTGAAAATTGCAAGTAATGGTCTTTACCCGTCTAGTTTATTGCTGGTGGGTGTCTAATGATGAAATTGTCACAGAAAAACTAAAGCATGTTTTACAAATTTAGCATCTGAAACATAGAAATGTTGAAAAATTATAATCTGTGTCTTAAGCATCCCTTTAATATACTAGGTTAAAGGTTGGATTGAGTGGGGATTGCATGGCCCCGCATGCAGTGAACTTGAACATGTTGCATCTGATGGCTGGTGAATGCCCCAGGGTTATTGTCGCCCATTAGTTGTAGAGAGTTGGAGGTCCCAACTTATAAGTGGGAACTTCTGTTTTATTTTCTGATTTGGCTCAACTATTTTGGCCAAATTGAATATTAGGCCCTAGTGGTTCTTAAGGCTACAATTTGGTCACGTTTGTGAAACTAGTTGTGGGGAGTGTGACGGTATGAAAGTGGGTAAACACTAGTCATGTGGATACTAAGCGCTATACTGGAAAATTGCTAATTCTGAATGGTAGCAACAACCTTTTCAACACTTATGAGTTTCATCTGGAATCCAAGTTATCTTTTAATTGGAGAGGGTGATTGTAGTACTCCATGTAAAAGTAGAACGGCCTAACCTACCATGCCAAAACATAATTTCATTCTCCATGGGAATTAAAATGGCTTAACCACTATGCCATTGTTAGGAAATTAGACCGCTACTAATTCCGCCAGGATCAGTGGGACGCAAAATAATTTAAACTGAGAAGAAATAAGTGTAGCAAAAATAATAAGTGCAAGTGATACAAGAATTTACGTGGTTCGGCAATCGTGCCTACGTCCACAAACCCACACCAATTCTTTTACTGTATCAACAAGAGAATAAAAGAAATACAACAAATACACTCTCTGTATTTTATTTGCCTACTCAAAGACAATCTCTCAATTTTCTTTCGTTAATTTTCTATACAAACGAAAGCCTAACTGCTTCTCACTTTGTGTTTTGCTCACTATCTCTCGTGTTTTCACTGTACAGGATTTTCTTGCACTTCTCTTTTGCTCTACATTTTTGCACCTGCTTTGGCCTCCAATTTATAGAGAAATTCTCACCATCCTCATTAAATGCATGTTCATCAATTTCAACAAAGTTGCCTTGCATTAAATGCATGGCAAAATCTTCTTCCAAAACAATTCCGTTTGCATGGTTGAAAGTTTCTCCATTCACATTGTTTTAGTCAACAATTGCTACCACAATTTGGAAAAAATTTGTCTGACACCATAGAAAAATTGTGAAGCCTAAGTTATAGGCTCCAAAATTTCAACAGCCATAGCATCATATTCCAAGGAAACAGAAATAGTACTAGCTGTTTGAGATTGTCCACGCAAGTGCTACAAAATTGAAAGGTTTGAGACTCAAATGCTACATTATTCATAAATTGTGACGTCTGCGGTAAATTTTCAAATATCTGAGATTAGGATAGAACCTTTTCCTTCCAATTGATGAGAGAGGAGCATTGGCAAATTTTATTTTCAAACAAGGATTATGGGATGAAAATAACTTGAAATGATTATGACACGTCATGTGTTCAGTGGCCTTTAATTAGAAGAGATATTCAAGGCCTTTAATTAGAAGAGATATTCAAGGCTAACATGAAATTAACTTTTTGGGCTAAAGAAGAAGTTAAGGGACTAGCCAATTGAGATTGACTTAGAAAATGTATACAGTTGTTCAAGTTGTTTCCAAAGACTGATGTCTCCGTATCTCCTAGGGCTACAAGTAAAAAACCCCAAACGACACCGTAATGATGATTTTGTAATTGTTGGGTTGAATCCACGTGGACTCTTTAGCTGTTCTATTTCTTTTTCTTTTATTTTTTATTTTTTTGCCCAACTTATAGCAGTAGTTGAACCTAAAGCAAATCACTTAAGGATTTACTGGAAGGATAAAATACCACAAGAGGATATTCTTATGGAAATTGATTTAAAGCAACTTCCTCTAACAAACATGAAGCTCACTTGCGTGCTTAAGCTCCAATTGCAATGAATCTATGATGCCGACTTCTTCAGAAACTGATTCTCCAAACCATGCACAATTTTTAACACAGAAGTTGCTCCTACTCTTCAGCTTCAGCTTTTGCTGCTATTTCAATGCATAATTGCTCGGCTTGTTCTTCTGTGCTTCCACTGCTATGTGAATCCTTCTGTCACAAATTTAAATATTTATTTCTTGGAGATCATTTGTGCAATGTTTTGATTTTATATTTGCTTCTGTGTTACCTCCGACCACTTTAGTGAAATCTGTATAAGTAGGTAGTTACCACTTTCTATATGTTTCTAAATAGCATTTTGGGACGAATTCGTACAGCAAATGCGTAGTTTGGTTTGGGCAGTTCCCTTGATAGGGTGTTTGGCTTTTTCTGAAAACTATTTTAAATCATTTGTTCGAAAGTAGGCCCAAACAGTCCTAACCAAACCCTTTACACAACTATCTTCCCCAGAATTCATATCTGATTGCTATCCGTCAGCATCTGTGCGTAATCCCTTTGAACCTCATCAAGTACCTCTATGATGGATGAAATAGGCTCCTTTTAAAAAGTGCATCTCTTTACTTCATCACGTTCTCGGCAATAAAGATTGATGGACAAATTCCCCATTTCATAGCAAATAAGCTGAATCGTCAAAATTATGTTTCTCCCGTGATTTATGTCATAAACAATTTAATCGATTTCAGTAGGGTATTGAGTTCTCCAACCATGAAACTCAATTCCAAATTGAATATTATAAATTTCTTAAATAGTACTGTAGAGTACATTGCTATTTATACACATACTGAATAGAGATACTAAGCGGATTGAGAGAATTTCGGAACTTGATTAGTTACTTAAATCTCTACACATAATCTTGTATCTGTGCTAGAATTAAAATTTAAATCTTGCATTTCAGAGATTACCATTAGCTAGATTGTCTAGATGGTTCATTATGTTTTCTCCTTCGCTGACATCACTTTGTCTTACTTTTCAGGACAATTCAGTTGAATGCTTTAGGAGAGCCTGCAAGATTTTTAATGTTGACTCCGACTCGGTGAGTTTGTTAGTTTTTTACTTTTTAATGCTGGAAATACTCTTTATCTTGGAGATTAATGGCCTACCTCTACACGGTGCAGTTACGGCTTTGGGATTTCTCTGGGCAGACAAGGCTGTTTTTCTTAAATGACGAAAATAAGTTCCTTAAAGAGTCCCAGAAGCAACCAGAGCAGGATGTAAGTTGTAGTCCAATCGACATTGCATCAAGAGACAATGGACTTTTCTTAAAGGGTTATCCATCTTTATTTTTAATTGATTCTGCAGTCTGAAATGAAAGAAAGTACACGTGATCCCTGTTTGCTATTGGACTTCTAAATTTCCGCAACTCAGTGTGGTTCTCTATGATGTTCTTTTATTAGAAAAATAAATAAATGCGATGATGCCGTGTCTGAAATGATATCCAAATTTTGACAGTGATGACATTACATTCCATTTTTCTGGGAAAATGCCTTGTCTGAAATGATATCCAAATTTTGATGGTGATGACATTACATTCCCATTTTTCTGGGTGTAAATTTGTTTGCATCATACTGTATTCATCAGCTGTTTCATAGATGAACATGTTGTAGATCATGAGTTTCTGTTTTATGTTGCACTATTTTGTTATAAAACTTCCAGTACTCTATCTAAATCCCTTTTGTTTTTTTCATTTTTTTTTTCGTTTTTAATTTTTACAGCTGTTCCCTGGAATTATCCACCCAATCTTCATGCAATTTGTCAACACATTGATTTACTTCCTTAACAATTTTTTTTCCAGCATATGTTTTCCATTATATACACTAACCTCTAATAACTTCTTATCTTCTATCATACACAGCTTCTCCTTGAATTGCAAGTTTATGGCTTGTCAGATTCTGCTAGGAATAGAGGAGCAAAAAGAGATGGGATGATGCAACATACTAATGGTACTTCACATTTGATGAATGGTAACACCATCAATGGCAGCTTTAGTCTCGTCCGAAGCAATTCTTCAGTCTTATTTGGAAGTTCTTGCGAAGCTGGAACCTTGGGACTGACTGGATTACAAAACCTGGGGAATACTTGTTTCATGAACAGTGCTCTTCAGTGTCTAGTTCACACACCAAAGATTGTGGACTACTTTCTTGGAGATTACAAGAGAGAAATAAACCCAGACAATCCATTGGGCATGAATGTATGTTGTCCTTTCTGTTTGGACTTTGGGATTTCTTTATGTGTTCTGATCACATCTACTTTTTCTATATTTCCTAAACTTTTTCCTTATCACGGTGTTGTTTTGTCGTGTCTTGATTTTTAACTATAAGAGAATGTTTCTTTCTGCTCAGAGATAATTCCATGAAAGATGTTTCATTGCCTCTCTTAGATGCCATCCTTTTATGTAAAATCATATATATGTGTGTATTTAGCACTAATGTCTTTAGAATTATTATCAGACTTATGATTGGGAGAATACAATACTTTATGAAGTAAATATGTAGGAAATGTACATTGATTCTGCATTATCATGCAATTTATACATGATTACAGAATCACTAGAGAATCCTTGGATGAATTGCTGGAATGAATTTTGGTGATTCTTTGGAATTCCTGGATTCAACTGGGAAATGAATCCTGTTTGAAAGATTACAAGTAGTCTTGTATATATAAAAATATTTGGGCAGGCAATCCATCTCCATGTGTATAGGTTTTTGGATGGATATTTTGGAGATTACATGAAGTAGAGACTAGGATCAGTTTTGGTTCCTTATGTGCTTTCTCTATGTACTCATTGTATCTAATATTTTGACCAATGAATTTTACTTGTCAAAAAAGATTATTAACTGCTTATTTGTTGGACAGGGTGAGATTGCTTCAGCTTTTGGAGACTTGTTGAAGAAACTATGGGCTCCTGGAGCAACTCCAGTCGCACCAAGAACATTCAAATTGAAGCTTGCTCATTTTGCTCCTCAATTCAGTGGTTTTAATCAGCATGATTCTCAAGTTTGTTCCATTTTTTCTTATACTTAATCTTTGTCCAAACGCCTTTCCATAAACTTCATTAGTGCATTTGCATTTTATGAGTTGCTGCCTGTTAGATAGTGGGAGAATCATGTCTACCTATGAGGATTATAATATTTTCCTTGATTTAAATACTTTAGGAGCTCCTAGCATTTTTGTTGGATGGACTCCATGAAGATTTGAATCGTGTGAGGTGCAAACCATATGTTGAAGCTAAGGATTCAGATGGTCGACCAGATGAAGAAGTAGCCGATGAATATTGGAGGAATCATCTGGCTCGTAATGACTCAATTATAGTTGATGTCTGCCAAGTAAGTGTATTTTCTTAGATTATTTTGCAACATGGAATGCATGTTTGCTGTAGTGATTGATTTCTTTTTCCCATGGTACGTTAGATTTGCTAGTTTATTCATTGTGTTTTTTTGGTTTTTCGCCATTCGGAAAAGTAGGAATTGAAGGCTCTGTTTTTTTGCTCTCTGAATACCACTTGTGCAAGTGCCGAGGTGGGGGTTTGGCCTGTATGTATACCGCTTTGTCATTTGGAAAATTGGAATTGAAGGCTTTTTTGTATACAGAATTGCATTTTTAAGATCCTCTTTGTTAAGGACTAAGACAATCATTGATTTTACTAGGTTTAGACGCTTTCTTGAGCCAAATTATAGTATTCCATCTTCTTCTTGATGATGTGAAACTTTCAGATTGTTCGATTGCTTGTAAGGTTTAAATCTTAATTGGTGCCTTCTATTGGAATCTAGGTGGATCAGTAAACCATATGAATCTGATATCTGCTATTAGTATCAGTAATTTTTTGTTTTGTAATTCTTTCCTAAATAACTTGCACTAATTTAAAATTTATTTGTCATCTGAGGGCTCCATGGCCTTTGATATTTGAAGGAAAACAAAAGAATGCTCACTGTTTTTTCATGTGTTCTTTAGAATGCCTTCCGGACTGACATATCTTGGATAACATTAATGCAGGGTCAATATAGATCCACATTAGTATGCCCCGATTGTAGAAATGTGTCTGTTACTTTTGATCCATTCATGTATCTATCATTACCTCTGCCATCAACATCAACACGGACCATGACTCTAACAGTGGTGAAAACTGATGGCGGCACTCAGCCATCCCCATTTACTGTTAATGTTCCCAAAAATGGAAAACTTCAAGATCTCCATCAGGCTTTGAGCAAAGCATGCTCATTGGGGGTTGATGAAGCCCTGTTGCTGGCTGAGGTAAACCTAAAGCAATTGCACTAATATGTTAAGCATATTGCAAGCCTTCAGAGTTTTGTCCGTTGTTTCTATCTGTCAATATTATTTTCATTTCGATCTCTTAGACGTAATAGTTATGTACAGATATACAACAGTCGCATTATACGTTTCCTCGAGGAGCCGACTGATTCGTTATCTTTGATTAGAGATAATGATCAACTAGTTGCGTATAGGTTGCCGAAGCATATTGAGGAAGCTCCTCTGGTCGTGTTTATGCACCAGCAGATCGAAGAGTAAGCCCCAGTTTGCATATTGATTGACCAAGCTTCACTGCTTCATATACTTTTGCTTGTATCTGTCATTTAGAAATTGGTTCTCATTTGTCTGGATGACAATGGAAATGAGTTTGTCTTGTGAATCTCTGAGAGCTTATGGCTTCGATAAACAAGTAACCTAAAAATTTGGACTTATATTCAGTCTAAGCGTTTCCTGTTAATCAGCAGCTACTGCAAATTGTGAATCAATGTGGAGACATCTTGATGAACTTTCCTTTTACTGTGGAATATAAGTATGTAATAATGAGAGATGCTATTGAGTTCCGCCAAGTATGGAACACGACCCTGACTGCCTTCTTTCAATTGCCTGTCTCTTGTTGATTTCTTGCTCATAATTCACTTCAACTTTTATTTATTTTATTTTTTATTTTTAAAATCCTTGTTTTCGTAAGGGAAACGAGACAAGATAATTTTGAAAATTTACCTTTTCTCAGCTCCAGCTTTTGACTTCAATCTATGTACTTAAATATTTATTCAGGCTACATACGTACGGGAAATCAACACCAAGTTGGAGGGCATTTGGAATTCCCCTTGTAGCACGTAAAAACATTGTTAATGGATCTGATATCCGTGAAACATATTTGAAATTACTAACTCCATTCTTAACATGCAATGAAGATTCAACTGCAAATCGTTATAGCACAGAGAACACTACAACCGATTCTACTGAAAATCGTGATAGCACAGAGAACGCTGCAACTGATTCTACTGAAAATTGTGACAGCTCAGAGAACACTGCTACAGAAGTGATGATCAAAAAGGAAAACTCCACTAGTCCTAGTTGGTCCCCTGAGAAGGTTGAGGCAAAAGAGCTTTATACTCAGTCTGATACTGAATTACAGTTTTATTTGACGGATGAAAAAGGAATAGTCAGGGGCTCTAAGATTGCAATAGAAGAGCCTGTGAAGTCCACACCCATGCCAGACCGATTGAATGTTCTTGTATGTTGGTCAGGTAAAATGGTTCAGCAGTACAATGTACAGCCTCTTAGCTTGTTACCAGAAGTTTTCAAGTCTGGCTTCTTCACAAAAAGACCACAAGACTCTGTATCTCTCTATAAATGCTTTGAAGCATTCCTGAAGGAGGAACCTCTGGGACCAGAAGATATGTGGTTAGTGTTCTGGTTATTAGCTTCTGAACTATCTTCTTTTAATGTTCTTTCTAGCTTTTCTGTGTGTCACTTCTGTGTAGTGTACGATGACATCTTGTGTGTTCATGTGTCTATTTTCTTTCTGCGAATTTATTGCCCTTCGTTGGAGAATTAGGGTTTATAATTCTCAACACAATTTATATTGTTCCTCTTCTTTTCTGTCATCCCACCTGAAATTGATGCATTCAGTTGGAAGCTTTTGCTTTTGCAGTAAAAAAATTTTCTAATCTGTTTTGCATTACTGGTACTAGGTACTGTCCGGTTTGTAAAAAGCATTGCCAAGCCAGTAAAAAATTAGATCTTTGGAGACTGCCAAAAATTTTAGTGATTCATTTGAAAAGATTCTCATACAACCGATTTCTGAAGAACAAATTGGAGGCATTTGTTGACTTCCCCATTCGTGACCTTGATATGTCCTCTTATATTGCCTGGAAGAATGGACAATCTTCACATCGTTATTTGCTTTACGCAATTAGTAATCATTATGGAAGTATGGGAGGTGGTCACTACACTGCATTTGTTCATGTAAGTCTTGCTTCTTCTTCATAGTGATTTATTTTTATTTGTTTTATTCTTGCCTTAATATCTTTATCAAGAAAAACATCCAACTACTTAAAAGCCTATTTTTAAGATTAAAATACATGACGTAATAGAATATGACAAAGTTACATTGCCGTCGCTTTGAAACAAATGTTATCAATTGATATCTTCCTGATTTGCAGCAGTTCATTGTCTGTCATTTGATTTTCAATTAGACTATATTGTATACAAGATTGTTTTTGTTATGACTTACTAAATGTACAAGTTTGCTACATTTTATTTAGTACCTATGTTCTGATTATAAATTAATTTATAGTGTTCGATCAAGTCTTAAAATGAAAGACCATTGTTTTGACATTTTTAATCCTTAATTGGCATGTGCATTGTCCATCAATCCACAGTTTGCATTGGGACCGCATTATCCCACCATATGGGCACCTGTACATTTCGTTATTTAATTATCTTGATACGCCATGAGGTTAAGAAGTATGGATTAAAGGATTATGACATTTTCGATTTCTTAACATATAAAACTGCATATATTAGAAGCTTTACGGATTCTGTTTAATTATTCTAACTCATCGTTCTGATGTAGCATGGTGGCAATCAGTGGTATGACTTTGACGACAGCCACGTGTCTCTCATCAGTGAGGACAAGATCAAAACTTCGGCCGCCTATGTTTTATTTTACAGGAGAGTCGAAGATATCTAACTTTTGATGACAGCAACTGACTATTGAAGGTTGATTTGTCCATTTATCGGGTAGTCTCCGAAGAATTGTATCAAAGGGTAGGATTCTTTTGTCTTGGGCGTCTTATAGTTTGTAATTGTCAAGACTGAAAGCCTTTTAGTATAGCAGGATGCCAAGGACTGTGTAACATATTACAAACTGAAATTAGAAGTTCATATTAAGGTACAAATTTTACTCAAAGCCTTGTGTTGACAAGGAGTTTTACCTTTATTTTTCTCTATGAAGATCGGACGAAATTGTCTTCCTGCCCACAGTGCGTAGGATAAGCTACCTACTTGTTAATGTGGCAGGAGAATCTTATGTAAGATTCTCTTCAAAATGGATGAGATAAAATTTCCCATCGTTAGCCGGAGAACACGAGCGATCCAAATAAAGAAAAATGTTGCATTTAAACTCATTCTCGGTCTCTCAATTGCTCTTGGTAACCTCTTTAACACAACCAACCAAGCCAATTCTACTCGAGGCATTTGCCGCCATTTATTTTTGGTGCTCAACTGCTGTCTTTGGTTTTTGCTACTCAAATGAGTTTACTTATTGTCTAGCAATGAACTTTGTAGAAATGCTGAAGAACTAAATTCGCCTTCAACTTCATTGTCCAATCATCATTCTAATTTTGAATTGCAACCTAAAAACTTCACTTCTAGGGTGAATTGGTTTTGCTTTTTGATGAAGAGCATATTCTTCATGATATTGATTACCAAAAAATTGAATAGAAAATAGATCGATTTGAGAAGAAATCATTATCAATTTAAATTGTTGTTTTCTTAACTTTCATCAATGAATTTGGTAAAGAATGCCAATCGTCCATCTAATTTTGAAGCAGCACTGAAGTCTCTATCTCGAGACACTGCTACTGGGGACATTATTATATTTTTCAATCAATGTAAATCCAACGTTGTTATGTATATTTAATATATTAAAATTGTATAAACATAAGGGGAAAAAAATTGAATTTCTTTATGAAAAACTAATTGAGATAGAATAGTATATCTGCATGCAAAACTCAAGGTATTGTCTTGCCATTAGAATGGATAATTAGGCAGAAAAGATTAGTTTAAACTAAGTGGAAGTCCGAACCAACTGATGTTGAAGAATCGGGATGAGTTGTCACACTCGAACCCAGAGCTAAGCCACCTACAGACGCTTTACGTCCAATCATTTTGGATAACGCTTGCATCCTCTATCTTATTGTAGTTGGGCCGTGAACTTCTTTTCCTGGAGAAGAAGTAATGACGGTATCTAGGAAATAAGCATAATCAAAAATTGGATCTACATTGGATCTCACTCGAATCGCCCCATCTATCCTCTTGAGGAGAGGTTTGGTTTCAAACCCTGATTTGAACAGAAGGAGTACGTCATGCTAATGTGCATTTTTTTGTTTTGAAAAACCAGTTGAGTAATAATTTTGTTGGTAAATCAAGTATTTAAGTAATTAAATAATACAAAATTTCGGTAATTTAATTTT
Source organism: Olea europaea var. sylvestris (assembly GCF_002742605.1). Lineage (NCBI taxonomy): Eukaryota > Viridiplantae > Streptophyta > Magnoliopsida > Lamiales > Oleaceae > Olea > Olea europaea. Next base: position 222,501 of record NW_019263600.1, on the reverse strand, counting down.
TAATTCTTCTCTGACCATTTAAGTGAGTTTTTTGGTCAGCTCATGCCCCATTTCAGCAAAGAGAAAAATTATCATAATTCCAAACTTAGAGAAATAGTCTTGTTCGACCATCTTTCGTAAAAGTTTGTGAATTTCACAACCCTTCATCCTGCACCTGTCACGTCTTAGTGGAGTGCATTGAAGTTCATCAAAATGTGATATGACTCTAGGATTTAAGATTTTTGTTTAGTTATATTATAAATGGTTCGATAAAATATTTCTTGTCTCCTAAATTTTCGTTATGAATGTATGAGTGCCGTCAATGTTAGTGCCAATTAGAAAAATTCTCAGAATGTGATCAAGAATTCGCATATTATCGTGGCCTTCGTTAGCGACTTGTGACTTCATGTATGTGACTACTAATGTGTCGCATCGCTTATATTGATGGCCACATTGTTTGGTTATTATGGGAGAAAATAACTAATTTTTGTAGCAGAAAAAATGTTATAGTAGATATATCAAAAATGAATTCATTAATTTTACATACAAAATCTGTTATATATCACAATATTTTTAAAATGATTTGATTTTTGCAATTTTGCCATAGGTTTGTCATTTTGAAAACATAAATTAAAGTATTGGTAGCTATCAATTTTTTTCCCCCTCTTGAAAACATTATGTGCATATTGATTGTTAGGTTGAACAATATTAAGATTTACTGCACATTTATGATGGAAAGAGCACATTGGGGTGGACTTGAGAAAAAAAGATATTTATCCTAAGTAAAAAAAAAAGGTAGCTTCTTAATCTTTTTTTCAACGTTATCTAAAAGCATCGCGAAAAGACTGTTTATTTTAAAATAGTACATTTTGCAATTTAGAGAGCATCTATAAATTAAAATAAGTAATGTTTTTTAAATCCCCTAACAAACTCTTTATATTTAACACTTAATTTTACTATTACCCAAAAATATTTGTTGTTTTTTCCCATATTTATTTTCACTAATTTCCCGCTCAATTATTATATTATTTTTTTCATTGAAAATTAAAATATTATGAATGCATTTAATTATAAGAAATGGGTTTAGCTCTTTATTTAAAAATATTAATTTAAAGAGTCTTTTAGAGCATAATTTTAAGGGTTAATTCTTTAAAATAAAAAGTATCTTAATTATGTTTAAAAAATTTCTTAAAGATGCTCTAATTAAGTTATCTTATAAAATACGTCATAAAAATATCTCGAGTAACGTATTGTTGATTTTCTAAAACACACACCATGACACACCCCGCCTCGTGTAACACCACTAAATCCGGACATAGAATACGCTGATGATAGATACCAACTAAAAGTCGGACCCACCATTAAAGCTACTACAAATACAATATATCACTTTTTATACATCATTTTTCTAACAAAATTTCGACATTATCTCCCCTGTAAAGAGTACTAACCAATCTGTGATCAATTTCACACAAATCTCAAACTATAGCACAGCACAATAAAGATAAGCCGAAATCTCAACCTTTACCAAGAAATAAAATGAAATATACATATGGATACAAAATACATAGTAAGCCCCATAACTATCTACAAGTGATGCAAAATCACATCTAGATATGAACATGCGTCCCAAAACACTGATTACATGTTTTATGAAGTGAGTCATACTAATAAACTATGTCGTGTGGCTCTGACTCCAAAATCAAGGCTCAACTCCAAAAGATGCCAAGATTCTCAACTGTTGCCTGATAAGGAAAAATGTGGAAAAATATATGAGTTGATAGTTCAGTGAGTGGAGAAATTCAAAATAGATATAATTTTACATTTATACATTTTTATTGTATATTGATGGCCACATTGTTTGGTTATTATGGGAGAAAATAACTAATTTTTGTAGCAGAAAAAATGTTATAGTAGATATATCAAAAATGAATTCATTAATTTAACATACAAAATCTGTTATATATCACAATATTTTTAAAATGATTTGATTTTTGCAATTTTGCCATAGGTTTGTCATTTTGAAAACATAAATTAAAGTATTGGTAGCTATCAATTTTTTTCCCCCTCTTGAAAACATTATGTGCATATTGATTGTTAGGGTGAACAATATTAAGATTTACTGCACATTTATGATGGAAAGAGCACATTGGGGTGGACTTGAGAAAAAAAGATATTTATCCTAAGTAAAAAAACAAGGTAGCTTCTTAATCTTTTTTTCAACGTTATCTAAGAGCATCGCTAAAAGACTCTTTATTTTAAAATAGTACATTTTGCAATTTAGAGAGCATCTATAAATTAAAAAAAGTAATTTTTTTTTAAATACTCTAACAAACTCTTTATATTTAACACTTAATTTTACTATTACCCAAAAACATTTATTGTTTTTTTCCCATATTTATTTTCACTAATTTCCCGCTCAATTATTATATTATTTTTTTCATTGAAAATTAAAATATTATGAATGCATTTAATTATAAGAAATGGGTTTAGCTCTTTATTTAAAAATATTAATTTAAAGAGTCTTTTAGAGCATAATTTTAAGGGTTAATTCTTTAAAATAAAAAGTATCTTAATTATGTTTAAAAAATTTCTTAAAGATGCTCTAATTAAGTTATCTTATAAAATACGTCATAAAAATATCTCGAGTAACGTATTGTTGATTTTCTAAAACACACACCATGACACACCCCGCCTCGTGTAACACCACTAAATCCGGACATAGAATACGCTGATGATAGATACCAACTAAAAGTCGGACCCACCATTAAAGCTACTACAAATACAATATATCACTTTTTATACATCATTTTTCTAACAAAATTTCGACATTATCTCCCCTGTAAAGAGTACTAACCAATCTGTGATCAATTTCACACAAATCTCAAACTATAGCACAGCACAATAAAGATAAGCCGAAATCTCAACCTTTACCAAGAAATAAAATGAAATATACATATGGATACAAAATACATAGTAAGCCCCATAACTATCTACAAGTGATGCAAAATCACATCTAGATATGAACATGCGTCCCAAAACACTGATTACATGTTTTATGAAGTGAGTCATACTAATAAACTATGTCGTGTGGCTCTGACTCCAAAATCAAGGCTCAACTCCAAAAGATGCCAAGATTCTCAACTGTTGCCTGATAAGGAAAAATGTGGAAAAATATATGAGTTGATAGTTCAGTGAGTGGAGAAATTCAAAATAAATATACTTTTTCATTTATACATTTTTATTGAAAATCAAATTCATATCATTTAATAATTCACAAGCTACCATCATGTAATTATAGCCAAAAAGTGAAATATTCACATAAGGTAATAAAATATCATCTTAAAATCATGATATAACATCAGCTGATAACCATGCTATAATCTCATCACATCAAACGTGTTGAAAAATTCACCAAAAATATACCCTCTGACTGAAATATGTAATCCGCCTTTCGGGCTAAGAACTTTAGCCACGGGCCTTTGGCTCCCTTCGTGAACAAAAATCGGTCTCAAAAACATCTCATAATCAATTCTAGAACACTGCCAACGCCCCTCTGTAAACTTATATGTACATGATCAAGACCAATGTCAGGTCAAGACCCTCCATGTAGGATAGAACACGGCCAATGCCCTCTGTGAACTAAAAGAAGTATATAATCATGGGTACTTTTCTGATCGATCTCAATATTGCATGTCTCACATACCAAACAAATCTCAATATCACATGTCTTACATATCAAGTCACAAATATGCCATAAATAATCTTTGATATTCCACATGTATCATAATAAAAAAGATTTCCATAATAAACATGTAATTCGAACACATAATTGTATATAATTGCACATAGTTTAACAATATACTTAATTTATAAATGTTTTTAAAATATTTATATTTTTCCACTCACAGAACTATGTACGCCAAAATCAACTCGATTGGTACGTTGTCTCGATATCCGTATCGTCGCCTGAAATATGATATCATTTTTAAATCAATAATTAACTATTTTAAGAAATTTCATTAATTAAATAGGCAATACCCAAACGTAATTATTTCACATTTAGACGATTTCTAAAGTCTCTTTAATTACTAAAACTAATTTTTTCTTTCATTTTACTCAATTTCCTAGTTTATTATTCTTAACCCCTTTAATAAAATTAAATTTAATCTAACAATCTAACAACTATAAAATCAAATATAACATTTCAATAAGTAATTTTTTACTTACCTTTCAAAATTGAGAAATTCAAGTATAATAGTATAGAGCATTTAATTCCAAACACGTTGGAGAAATTTTTCTATATTTTTTTTTTCTTCTTCTTTTTTTCCTTCTTTTTCCTTTCTCTTTTCTTCTTTCTGTCTGGTTTGTTTCCTTCGTGTGTGTGTGTGTGTGTGTGTGTGTGTTATATGTGTTGTGTTGTTTTAAATTGGTTTTGGGTGGCCAATTCCATCGTCTCATGATATGCTTATTTTTTATATATTTTTTTTTGTTGAAGTTTGACTTTTCTTCATTTTTTATTTTTTTTGTTTAATGTATTACACACCACCACCCTCTCCTAGGCTCCAATCCATCCCTATTTGTGGAAAAATATTATATATAAATGATCTACTAAATATCAATGTTTAATTTGTTGAATATTGATGACATGAAACATCAATTTATCGACTCACCCTAAGATAATTTGAGCTCAACCTAATTTTTTGACTCGACCTTCTTATGCTTATATAGTTTGTTTAAGGGAGCAGAATATCTCAGCAATGGTATAAATATTTCTATATTAGTGGTTTTCCAAAACATACCATCAACATGTACACTGTATACATACATGATAAATACGTATATAAAGCTAAAAATACACACAAGCTGGCACTTAGACGTGGGTGTTTGCGTGGGTTGTGGCTGAAGGAGATGACAAAGATTGGGTTGGTGACATGACAGCTGATCATCATTCAGACAATTTAAAGCTAAAGCAAAGAAGCCAAAAAAAAAAAATTGGAGTTTTGAATAAGTGATTTTTTAAAAAATGTGTAGTTAAAAAGTGGAAAAATTTTGGATTTACGTACGAAATATTTTATTGTGTAAATGTGTGGCTGAAAATAAGTATAAGAATTAAAAATTTTTGCTTTAAAGTGAGACAAGTAGAGACTTAATATTGTCGTCGACATATTCCTTGTATGCAGTCGGATTCATTTTTATATTACGCGTACACGGTTTTCATAAATTAGTGACCACGTAACTTAAACATAAATCTTTCTGTTTGATTATGTTCTCAAGCTTTTAAAAAGATGCTGCATATATTCTTTAAATCTCGTCTTTAATAAGATAAGTGTTTCCATATATTCGTTTTCTATCTTATTAAGATTCGAGTGTGTATGTGTCTACATATGCACATGCTCTTGTGTCATCGACTTAAACGTGGACTCACCAAAAAACTGAAAAAATCTTAAACTTGCCAGGTTCATGTTTGAGCCAAACTTGAATGATATTTTAAAGTAGTGAAGTTCAACTATCTAATTTGGTTTGATAATGTAATTTTTTTAAGTTAATTGAAAAATAGATTCCCTCTCAACTGCACAACTTTTTGTTAATTAGGTTAGAATCAAACTTTAAGACTAGACAATCCTTAATATCAATCAAAAGAATTAATGAAAGAGCATATATACTGAGATTGTAGTTTTGTTCTTAAAATTAGTTTATTAAACAAAATTACAAATGTACATATGGATAAACACTTACATATGGATTGGAAAAATAAGTCATGTACAAGTTCAAATTAGTTATTAGATTTTATGAAAGAATATCAATTCTGCAATATTATTGACTACATATTCAACAAGCCCACTCTCACATGAAGAAGACAACAAACATATTACATAGATTTTGAGATTAATCCAAGAACATTCCCGATCAGTTTAAAGATCACAATTCACAAACTTCAGTTAAACCTGTTTTAAGACAGATAAACAATCTTATTTCAGGGCAAAATTGTATCTTTGCACACCTGAATTTTAAGAAATGTGGCAATCAGTCCCTCCTATTTAAACAGTGATTTGAACTATATATATTCTAGGGTTTTATATGTAAATCTTCAAATATAAAATAAGAGGGACTAAAATGCAAAACTTCTTAAAACTTTTGTGAGAGAAAAAATGGAAATTTTGCCCTTATTACAGGTCAGAAATTTTAGTAAAAGCCAAGGGATTTCTGAGTCCCTTCTCCACCAACTGCATGGTCCATCTTTGCTTGTTTATTGCCATCCAGCTTCATTCCAAAATGAATGTGAGGAAAATGTGCCCACTGCAAAAATAAAAAATAAAAATATTGATCAGTATAGCTGCTGCATCCACTTCTATTTTCTCTTCCATTCATTCTCATGATGTGGGCAGACAGAATATAAGGTTATTAGCTTAATTTATTTGTTTTTGTTTTATTACTTGTCATTTTTCTGCTTGTCCTTGGAATAGAAAATCTAGGCCAATCAAAATGTACTTTGGACAAGTTGCAAAGCAAGACTGCTGATGATGTACAGTGGCATTGGATTAATAAAAATAAAACATAGAAATTTAATTGCTATTACACAACCCTACATCATCATCCGGTTTTGGAGATAAATAAGGTTTAGTTCACTCCAGTTGGCTCAAATTAACAAGAATTGACATTTCAAGCACAACAATCAGAAATGAGTTTGGTGAGAAAGGGTTAATAGGCAAGAATCAATGCTGCTATGCCTAGAAATTAATTGTTTACTTTAAATGCTTTGTTAAATATGAAATAAATAGAGTTAAAAATTGAAAATCAGCCTTAAGGTTATTCCAATTTTTGCCTACTTTCTTTCATTTTTATTCCAATTTATCAATATGATCATAACATATAAAGCATTGTGTGATCAACCGCACAATGACATTGATATCATACAATTAAGCTCAACTTAGGCTGTCACATAAATATTAATAAATCACTTTATCCATGATAATCCCTATAATATTACTGATGACACAACATATTAGCTTGCTTACATTTTTTGCAGCAGTGCTAAAAGCTTCCCGGTGGCTGATCTCGGGATTGCCAGCTTTTATCCTCTGAATCTCCTCCCTATAAAGTTTGCACCAAATTTTTGTTATCAAAACAGACTTATTTTTTAATAATCTTGACAACCTTTAGACCACATGTCCTCATGGTTAGGAAACGACTTGAATTGCTGGTTAATTAATGAAACGTGTATTTATTGTTGGAAATAAATCCAAGACATAAGAAGATTCAAGAACATAGGCTCTCCAACATATAACTACTTGGTATGGATTTCAAATATTATTGTGGCTATGGAGATTGACTTTTTTGATTATATGGATGTACGATGTTCTTCTTGTCATGAAATATTGAAAACCGGTATAGTTTTGAACAAAGAATTATCAAGGGTCCTCTCTATTTTTTCAATTTTGATTTTCACAATCAGATGAAAAGAAATTTGGTTATACAATCAGTATACAGTTGACGTGTCACTTAAAATTAAAAAGAAAAAAAAGTTGAACTTACTTGATAAATCGATTATATGCTGAAGGAACACGTTGTCTTTTTTCTGGAGCTGTAAATCCATGACAAAATGAAATTCATACTTGATGATTAAATAACATGTGAGTGTTTTGTATAAGAATGAGAGTTGGGGTCAATATTCATACCAATAAAATATAAGCATATAGTAAAAGTAAATTTGTGTGTAAGAAGTAAGAACATAGGCTCAAAGTTACATGACTATATTATCGAGTTCATTAGAAAGAGTTTTCTCACGCCCCCATATATTCTGTACCTAACCACCACATTTTTATCAAGTCTGATTGCTTGGGTCATTGTAACTTTTGATTAGGTATGAAAATGTGTAAAAGGAAATCTAATTAAGCCCAAGTTCAAAATCAGTTATAATATTTATGATTTTAAAGAATTAGCCAAGGATTAATAAGCAAGTTATGGTCCTCAAGCATTATGGTGGATGAAAAATTGGATAGACTTCCTAGATTTCTCTAAGGAAATCTAGCTTCCTTGCTATTAAAGGGGATAAAGAAAAGAAAATAAATGCTTTAGGATGGTGAAAAGGAAATATATATCTTTAGTCTCCATTTCCGTCTCACATCCTTTCCTTCCTAGTTATAAGAATGGACCACATTCATCCTTTTAAGGGTGTGGAAACTACTTCTTCCCTTTCGAATACCAAATATATTGGAAACATACGTTTCCCAGAATTTAAAGTTCATGAATGAGGTAGCTCAATATTATTTGTATTACAATAAAAGATATTCTATGAACTGGATTAAAGGGTCAGTCATCCTAAAATTAGGATTCCAAGGAAAATGATTCGTGGTAAAGTCAAGATACACTTGAGCCAGAAAAACCCGTGCTCCAAGTTCCCGAGTTTAAGTCTCTAGCCACTCATTTATAAAATTAGGTACTTGTCAGCATTTGCCCCCAGGGCATATCTCCCAGTGGCAAAGGGGAGGGCGGATAGGGTTCAGCGCGACAGTGTGTAGAGTTCGATTCCCCGCAAGGTGGAATTGGTTTTGTTGCAAGCGGGAGTTACCATATGGGTTAACAGCCTTGGCCTATCCATATGCTCTCTACCCTGACTCCTGGGAGGCATATCCTGCTATTTACCTCCTCCACGATGGTCCAGGACAGGGTCGGTGGGGGCCCTTAAGGTTGGGGTTCAACCTTTTTTTTAGGTACTTGTCAGCATTTGATGTAAAAAATGAATACGGCCGTGCATGAAAAGGCTTATAGATGAAGTATTTTAACACTCGACTCATAATATTCCTTTAACTACTTTCTATTCCTCACTGCTATCAAAACAAATAATGCTGCTCTAATTAATGAAATGCGGGACAACCTACCATTCGTGGAGAGCTATGGCTTACAAGAAAAAGGTACTGCCTAAAATATAAGCATAATAAGCATATGTTTGAGGATGCCAATGTTACATTGTGAGTTGGACAGTAACGTAATGTCACAATCGCATGACAGATAATGAATGATGCAAAAATGTCAGGTGCCCTTTTTAGTTCTTTTTGATAGAATTCATCAAAATCACTTGATGACAAGTGCGCTTCATGATACGATATTGGTACCACAATTTTGATATATATAATCGAACTCTCTCTCTCTATATATTGATTTATGAGCATATAGCAAATGAGAAAAATCAACTCCAAGATTTTCCAAGGATTAATGTATAATAATACAGTTAAAAAAAGCATAGATAAATCCCTAGTAGAGATGCCTAAAATTAATGGACGCAATATGCCTACGTGCATGCCTATGCGTTTATTTTTCAAGATTCATATCGTTAAGTGTACCCATTTCAGTGAGAGAGAGAGAGAGAGAGCACTTACGTCGTATTGGAGTCAATCGAGGTTGTTCGTATTCATGCTCAAATGGTGCCAATTTGCTGCATTTTGATGATGAACCACATTCTTTGGTAGTAGCAAATTCAGTGACAGACTGTTGTTTCTGGTGCTTCAATCGTGCAAATAAGACATTAACATTAGTCGAATATAACTAGATCAGCTAGGATATACTGGCAAATGAGATGACATTATAGCATTTTACATACTTATTTCTATAGCATAGAAAATAAAGTTTTGCCTAAACAATCAATTTAGAGAAAGGAAAACTAAAAACCATTGCAAGAAAACAGCAAAAAAACCTTAATTTAATTGAGGTAAGGTTGCTAAAAAAATAAAAATGAACAAGATTAGAGAAAGATATCACTTTAAATATTGAAAACATTAAAAAATGGACTTACACATCTCGAGATTGGAACCTAGATTTTAGTTTTTTTTTTTCATCCTTATGTGAGACACTGAAACTAATGCATTAATTACTGTCTTAAATATTTATGGTTGTTTTATTTACTTTAAAGGGAGAAGAACCTGAACTGGTCAAACACACACATACACGTGTGTGTGTATTTGTATAGTTCTATATAAGTGTGAATATATATATTTACCTGAAAATCTTGAAGATGAACAGACTGAAGCAAAGCTCCCATATTAACAGACAGCAAATTAGAGCAATGGCCACATCTGACTGTGACAATGGTCAGCATACTGTTGCATGGAACACTAACCTGCTCGCGTGCATTAATTTCCAGATGCAAATGGAAAAATATACAGTCAGTACTTAATCCAACTCAGCCAAGTTACATTTTACCTCTTTGTATGCGTGAGAGAGTGAGGATGAAGATGAAAAAAGATTCATCTGAAAATGGTTTGAGTTTTCCTACAAAACCCTAACGGCTAAATCATTTCTTTCTTAGTGTACAATCAAGACTTCTTTTTTCAGCAAAGCATCAGCAAAGCCTAAGCCAGGTTTTAGACCTCCATCTAGGCTCCGTGGAAAATTTTAATTCCCCAACCTTTTATAATAAATTAACTTTAAGTAGAAACGGGAGTAGAATCAAGACTTTATTGTTAAGGGGGATAGAAAATGCCAGAAATCTGGGATTAGACTACAAGAAATATTTGGGATCAGAGTGTCTCAAGGAAGAAGAAGAAGAAGGGTAATTACATATCTTGTAAAATGTTTACAGTTCTCTTTCTTGATTTTTGCATATTTATTGAATGAAGTTCGTTAGTGTAGCTTTCACAATAAGGCCAATTTCACTGCAGCCATCACAGAGCCTCACATGGGCAATAATAAGAAGTCATCTTGTGTGAAAACAAGACTATTGTAATTTCTGTTTCCCTTTCCTGATCTGACAGAGTTCCTGTATTTTGTGTGCGTGTGTGCGTGTGTGAGAGAGAGAGAGAGAGAGAGGGGTTTAATTACATTGTAAAGTGTGAAGTGGTGCTGTTGTTGTTCGAAAACTAATAACCCATACAAACACACAATGAGGTGTGTAATAGGCATCAAACTTCGCAAGTACAATTATTGAATGAATTGTAGAATTAAATGAAATAGTGAATAGAAGAAGTGCAAAGATGAAAAATGAATTGCAGAATTAAATGTAAAAGCACAAAACGGCATCAAATATATCAATCAAGTCTTGGACAAGTCATGAAACTTAAATTTACTATTGAGATTAGTAGAATCCTATGAATCAGAGTCACAGATGCCTTAAACTTAGGCTCAAATCCTTGTAAATAGTACTGCCCAAAGTAGGTTTCCAATCAATTCAAACACACTAAATTCATGCTATTTTTGTAGATCCTTAGGGTTCTGCAACCTTCTGAGTACACTGGATTGATTTTTCTTTCTGGGATTTTAGATGTTCATGCGAAAGTTCTTTGAAGTTGCAAAAATTTTCTCTTTTTTTTTTTCTGCTTATCAATTTTATGTGAGAAAGATTTATGAAGAAAAAACCAAAATTGATTAGAAAACAAACATATTTAATTCCTTTTGAGCAAGCCCAAATGGAACCCTTACTTTCCTTTCACATCTATATTTTTTCACCATGAATTCATTGAAAAATCGACATAAAATATCATAGTATTTTGTTTGAAAGAAGTACAAAAATCAATAATTCACCACTTGCATTCCACTTAGAAAAGTAATCTTAAGAGAAAAACTTTTCCACTTGGTAGTGCCAAACTTTTGGGTGAAAATTTGAAAAATTACAAGAAAACAAAACAAACAATTTCCTTTAAAGTTGGATATATCACATGGATCAGCGCCTTCAACATTAAGCACGAAATTTAATAAAATCCTGTACTTGAAGGATCTTAAGGAATTGATAGAATTAAAGTATTATACCGCGAGAATTGTGTTGCAGAAGTTGCAGTGAACGTAACAAACACGTTCGGCACCAGTCATGTCCTGTGACATTTTCGCTGGATCCTCACCGGAGAGGGAACGGTGAAAAGAGTTTATTAACTGAAGAAGGAGAAGCACAAGGAAAGAAGCCAAACAGTAAAGAGAAAAAAGGCTAAGAAAAGAGAAATAAAGAATGATACATACAATACAAGTTGGCCTTATAGTAAAGAGACTGAAAATGTACAAAACTCAGAGATTAGAAGATAGGACTGGTCTGGTCGGAGTAAAGTGTGAAGTCATTAAGTATGCTAGTGGTATACCAAAAAAAAGGGCTGTTTTCTTGAAAGTTTGATTATGGATTTTAGAGATAGAGAAGAAGGTTGGGTAGGCTAAGGGGTGCGTTGGGGGTACTATTATGATTGCTGAAATGAGTGGGTAGGAGTCATCTGTTGTTTTCTAACTGGACTAGCTGGGTTTGTGTGAAGCGGACGAGGGGGGCGAGATATTAATGCTTTGGAATGTTTAGGCCCTTAGGGAATAGAGTGAGATACACTTAACCCTAATTTTAGGGATTATATACATCAAAATTTATAAATTCATTTATTAACAGATGATTTGATGATATTTGATCGGATCAAAATCTCATCAATCAAATAAATAATAATAATAATAACCTTCTTCACTTCCTTTTTGATACCATATCAATCTGTAAAAGATTACATAAATAATGATGTACAAAAAGTATTTTTCTTTCAGAGAGTGTAAACCCTATATAGCTTTAACTTTACATGATGTCTTATTAGAGCAATGCTACAGAAACAAGTTGAAAAACATGTTTAAAAATAGGCTGCACAAGTGTCGATGCATGATTGGAGAGTTTGAAAAATTTTTAAAATATAACATGAAAATCTTTTAAAAATAGAACACGCAACAATTTGCTACCACATCAGTCTGTTTTTCATTTCTTATTTTTTGGCCTGTCTGTTTATCAATGATAAATTTCCGTCTTATTAGCGTTAACTTCGTTTAGTAAGTGAAAGATGTCTACATGTATGGTCTGAATTCGGCATGACAATAGGTTAGTTTTATTTCATGTTTTTTTTTTTAAATGTACCTTGTTTAATTTATTATATACGTACTAATTATATTGCTCGTAAATATTAAGATTACTCGACTTGCCTATTTATCGGCTCATAAATAATAAGACAACTCGACTTGCACGAAGGCTCCTCTGCTTCTTATTCAAGGTTAATTACTTATACGTAATGCACGGGAAGAAATTTAAATTGCTAGTTATTATCGATATCATTTTTTTATAAATGAAAACTAATTAACATTAACTAGATAATGATAAATAGGTTATTGTTTAGTGGAGATTAAAATAAGATTTTTAATAAATTTTGATAAAAGTCGATGAAATGTGTGATTAAAAAATTACGAATCTCATTAAATATGTTATTAAAATTAATTGTTGATTTTGACTTAAATTAAAATTATTTTAATTTTAATCCATACCAAACGAGGCTGGGAAAGAGATGTAGGATAGAAAATTAATCATAGGATTATCCTAAACTAATATGTAAGGAGTAAAGATTAAACGCAAAAAGTCATTCAAACCCTGTTTGGTAGGATAAAAACCTAAATTTTAGTACGAGTTAAAGTCAATAATTTATTACATAAAATCAAAATTTTTTAACTATACGTTTTATTAATTTGTATAAAATTATATTAAAAATATGATTTTAATTCTCGTCAAAAGAAAGTTTAGACTTTGTTTGATTTCCATTTTTTTTCAAAATACATTTTTCTCTTTATTCTTTTCAATCACACATTCTTTATTAAAATAATATTATGAGTAAATAAAAAAATTTCTTTATTTTTCAACTATACATTTCTCATCATTCTACTATTTTAAAATACATTCTTTCTTTTCATAAAAATGGTGTACACACACTTTTTAAAATGAAGAAACAAAAGGGTCCCATATACGTCAAATAAGAAATAAGTGTGTAGACATGACAGCTTACATGCAAAGAATTGTAAAGATTTGACAACATACACACGTGATATGTTATAAAGTCAAGGAATATTATTATTTATCCCTAGAAATAAAATGAAGAGATATTTGGAGTATTTTTTGAGGAAAAATTAGAAATTCACCTTGCGAGGGCTATAGTCATAGAAATTAAACTTTAAATATGAAATTATTGAGAAAGGTTTTTTTAACATATTATTAATATAAAAAATATGTGTATTGATTAAATAATGAGAATACAAGAACTTTAGAAAAATTTTAGAAGTTCTAAATACGAAGAAATGAAAGATTGGGTAAAAGGAACTGATGATATGTCATATAAATTTATTGATGGATAAACTTATGATGTATCTCAACATTTGAATTAAATTTAAAATTCATCTATAAATTTATATGACACGTTATCAATTAGTACTCATCTATATATATATATATTCATGGTGAATGGATAAAGTCTTTCATAAAATATACTTGATGCACCTAGCATTATGTACTTTACAGGCTTTTACCATCTCATCAATTACTGTCCATATGATGTTTACAATTCATATGACTTTTTCTGGTGAAATTATTTTAATGTTTTATGTTTATACAATATGGTATATCCACCATTTCTAGCATTGTGCAAAGTCTTGTTTATATATTTTATATAGTAAGTACATATTTTTATGGTCCATATGTAGAAAATAACCAAACTTCTGCCCTTTAGGTATTTCGTCCAAATTTAATTTCTTTGTAAGGAAAGAACTGAAGAGAATACGTAAAGGATATAAAATATCAAGATCTAGTTCAAATGGTAAGATCGAAACCTTCCAAGTGAATGAAACTGAGTTCAAGTCTCTAAGAAGACAGTCCTTCAATTCCCTTTAAAAAAAAAAAAAGAAAAACACATAAAACATACGATAGTGGAGTTTTTGATTTGAGGAAGGAAGATAGTAGGAATACAATCTAAAAGGTAAAAATTATTTTAATGGATCCAATCCCATAAAAAGTAAGGGTGAAAATGGTTCTTGATCAATCAACTTTATCTAAATGTATTTTATATGTTAAAGTGGCTTCTATGTCGAAAAAAAATCAATAAATATTGTATATATTATGGTTATTTTTATTATTATTGTGAAATTCTTTAGTAGAAAAAATAACTCAACTGTCCTAAATATTTTTGGTCTTGTGGATTCACTAAAATTCAAGGAGAAAAGGTCAGAATTTACAAATTTATAAAACCATTTATAATTTTTGTAAATGAATCTCCGGGCGAAACGTGTCCAGGTCAATTCTCTTAATTCCAACTGGAAGTGTTGGGGGCCACTGTTTATGTTCCAAGAAACCAGTGCTCCAATTAATCCATCAATCATTTCTGAGTCATAAATTATAAATTCATCGTGGAATTATAAATTTTTAATAGAAAAGTCTTGCTTTAAGTGTGGGTCGATTATGACATATTTAGAACGTAAAAATAAGATGGATGGTTAAGTTTTATTGAGATTAGATATAATACATTTGAGCGTTTACTTAATTGACACATTGCTAGCCAGCTACAAATTATTCGGATAAGAATCAATGTTCTTATGTAATCATTTCTCATTCATTTATAGTGGAGAAATCCAACTTTGCTTGAGGTTGCTGCGTCAAGAGTTCGAATCCTGAAATATGGATTTGGCTCTTGGGTAAGTACAAGTGTACAAGCAGCCTTTCACCCTGTACCCTTGGAGGCATAACTTGTGATTTACCTCCCTCACGATACTCCAAGGCAAGGGTGGTGGGCGACCCTTAAGGTTAGAGTTTAACCTTTTTTTTTTTTTTCAAGAAAAATGATCTATTACTTGTCAGAACATGGCATGTGGATCCATTGGTGGATGGCAAAATTAATTCAAATCTTGAAATGCCATGTCACAGGTGTGAGCATAAGCTAAGCACGATACTAAAAAATAATTAATGAAACACAATGTCTAGTAGATTATTTTTCTATAGTTGAAACAATAGAAACTATCATATATATATATATCATTCCGATATCATGTTAATGCATAGCTTATTTTGTTGTAGGCTTTTTTTTTTATGAATCAACTACTGTACGTCGCAATGCTTTTATTTTTTTATTTTTTATTTTTTGTGCGATTTTCTTCGTTATGTTTTACTTGAGAAGTAAAGAAAAATAGAGCATAAACGGTTAAGCTTAAAAAAAATAAAGTTGATTTTAAATAACTTCTTATCTCTAAACATTCCTTACTTTTTAGTAAAAATGGCTTATTTTGGAAGCAATTCTCACTTTATTGTCAAGATAAGTAATTAACTTATCTCTATCTTCCATAAATAAATTTTATTTATAAGCAAATTTTTAAAGCTTAGACAGATATGCTAAATGCTAAATTCATTTACAGGCAACTTTATCCTTAATTAGAAGTTAAATTATATAAAATATATTTATTTAAAATCAAATTCTGCTGGTAACAGGTACATCCTTTCCAGTGGGCCTGACTTGAGAGAAGAGAGGAACAAGCACTCGGTCAGATCCATTGCAAAATTTGGGCCCATTGGACAAGAATCCATTACTGGGGTCACAACAAATCAAATCAAAAGGAAATTTTCATATTTAACTCATTACGAAATAAATATTCAAGATTTACTATGTAATTTTTATAATCCAAGTATTACTTTGATATATGGTTAATATTTTGAAAAATACGATATACCCAATTTAGACTCTAACTGAAATTAATTTTAATTACGCTAGTATTAAGTTGGTCATTAGAGGGGAAAAAAAAAAAAAAAAACTTTCATCGGCCAAACCATAACAACACTTTTTGGAATTTTTTTCCAAATCCATCTATTAAGAATGTTCCCTCGTAGAAGCACATAATTTTTTGTTTTAGGACTCAATAAATTTCAGCACATAATTTTTTGTTTTAGGACTCAATAAATTTCTAATTCACGACTCAATAATCCATCCAAATATGTACAATTTGCAGAAGCAGAAACATATGGTCAAGTGTCATCTATTATTATTTATAAAATTTTGGTAAGTGGCGTGTTTGGTGGCATATATATAGCTTATAGTTGATTATTCAGTATAAGTGAGGCGATTTACATTTTTTTTTATTTTACTATATTTTTAGCAGTATATATTGAATAAAATTAACGACAATGTAATTGTATCGAATACTTACCAGGGTGTAATTTCCTCCAAATATCAAAACTAAAACCTACTTTCGGATTCTTTAGGCATATAGTATATACCCAACTTTATATTACCCCTTCTCATTTTTTTTTATTATTATTATTTTTTTTTTGAAATAGAGATTCAATAGTACCAAATTTGGATTTGAATAAAAAAATAAATTTACTGAAAAATTAAATCATTTTAAAACTCCTCTTTTTACCAAAATTTTCCACACTCCCATAATTTTCTCACTGTTCAAATTGAAAAAATAATTGCAGATTATCATCTATAATTCGAGGTTTTCATATGGCTTCATTGAACTTGCTTTTCTAAGTTTCATTCAATTTCATCGAAATTGCAATTCAGGTTTCATCTTGTTTTATCGAGCTGCATTTTGAAGTCGTAGATTATCATCTATGAGTCTATGACTGGAAGTTACAATTTAGAGTTTCATCCAAACGATAGTCAATGATGACGTTTTAGAGACTACAGATGCCCAGACAAATAAGCCCGAGGTAGCTATAAATGGAAATACTAAGTTATCGAGAGCCCCCTCATGTGAGGGGGCTGTGAGACTTGGTGTACACCAAGCACTGCTCTATCGATTAACAAATAACCTAGACATAATTATAATAAATGTTTTATGGCAATTGTATATGGTCACAACCAATGTTTTAAAAATGGGAAAATTTTATATTTAAGAGATTAAGTATTGTCCATTTCAAAATTAAGAAATAAGGTTTAAAACTTCAAAAAATATATATTAATTAAATTATATTTATGAAATAATTAATTAAATATATATTTTATTAATTAAATTAAGATCACAATTCTATAGTATTTGGTCACAAAAAATTATAGGTCACAAATTATTATACGATCACAAATCAAAAAATTTGTAGGTCACAATTTATTCATCAGTCACAAATAAAAAAAATTTATAGGTCACAATTTATATTACCACTCACAAATCACAAATTTTATAAGTCACGGCTCACACTTTTAGGTCACATATGATTTATTTATGACAAATTATTGGTCCTTAAACACATGAGCTCAGCTCGTGCTCAAGGGTCGTGGGCAAGCCAAGCCCACGAGCTCGAAATTTTTTTTTTGTTTTTTTATTTTTTTTGAAAATTTTCAAGTTTTTCTTCACATTTTTTACGAGCGAAGGCCTGGCTCGGCTTGTTGGATCCAACCCTTGCTTGACTTGTCCACGAGCCAAGCAACCGAGCCAACAAGTCGCTCGACCCGTTTGACATTCCTACATATTTATTATTGATCATAAAATATTTAATTTATTTGTCACAATCTCAAATAATTGATCACCTATTATTTATTGGTACTAATGAACAGATTAATGGACACAAACACCCACAACTAGTGCACCCACTACCACAACCACCACCAGCATCACTATTGCCGACCACCACCGCTATTGCCACCACCAAAATATGAAAGCTGTCACCACCACCAATCCAACAACCAAAACCAAAGCCTCATCGTCAGTAAACCACATGTACCACCAGCACACCGCAACCGCCATCCACAAAAAAAATCCCCAAACTCGCGTCCACTATCCCCACTGTACCATTACCACATCCTATATCCACAGATCACCACCTTCTTCACCTCTATCACACCACACACTAGATGAAGAGAAAAAGGAATGAATTCGAAGCGCACCATTGTCCCTACATGAAACCATTTCCATCTAATATGTCATCAGTTGACCAAGAAAATAAAATTTGATTTTCTTTAACCAATTAAGTGAAGGGTAAAATGATAACTTTATAATATTACCATATAAAATATAGTGAAAATACCAATACAAAAGGAAAATTAAATAACCCTTCTTCCGAAACCAATTCAGAAAAGGCCCATCCCGCTTTCACCCCACCTCCAACCTAAAATTAGCCAAAGATTTTGAGGTTTACAGAGGGACGGGGAATTTTAAGGGTGGCTGCCCTTCTCTGTGAAACTGATGATTTTCCCCATAAAAATCAACATCCCTTGAGAAATTAGAAATAGCCGATGTTATCTGATGCAAGTGGAAATATATAATTACCCTTTTGTTCTTGGATTCTATTTCACGATAATTCATACTACATATACATAGAGAGCAAGCGAGTTTTTTTTTTTTTTTCATGCTACATACACACAATTTCCTTCCTCCTTTCTTCCATAACCACCCCCAATGATAACCCCATCTACACCAGCACTATCACCTCAAAGAACTTTTGATCTTCAACATTGAGAGGACTGAAAATTACAACGACCATGAATTTTGCATTTTCAAAGCTTCAAATATCTACTTCAGCCTGAAAATTAATGGAGAGAAAACATTTGATTTTTCAAAACGACAGTGCTTTGGAATCCCAGTGGTGAATAAATTTGGCAGTAGTCGATCGAAGACGGTGGGGTGAAAGCAGGATGGGCCTTTTTTGGTTTGGTTTTGGAAGAAGGGTTATTAATTTTTTCTTTTTTTATTGGTATTTTAATTCTATTTTATATGGTGATAAAGTCACCATTTTACCCTCCACTTAATTGGTCAAAGTAAATCAAATTTATTTTTCTTGGTCAACTGACGACAGATTGGATAAAAATCATCCAAAAGGGTTTCATATGCAATGGTTGAAAAAGTTTGGAGCGATGGCTACAACGATTAAAAGATTTGGGAAAAGTCTACTGATATTTCAAAGGTTTAGAGCTTTTGCTGCAATTATCCCTAAATTTATTAATGCTAAAATAAATTATGATCTGATTTTTGTGTAAATAATCTTTAAACTTGATTTTCAAAATTGAAAGTTGAAAAACATTGTTGGGTATAATTTCCACTTCAAAATTAGGATCGGCTTTGCCAAGTCTATTTAATAGAAAAAAAATTGGAAACTGGGTCCGAATTAGTTTGATTTGACTCATAAAACCTCCAAAGATTCGTTGAATCGAACAGGTTTTAGAAAACTCATGACCTAGCTCTCCTATTTAGTCGGGTTAGAATTCAAAAGTTAGAACCTTTGAGTTTTCAACACAACAACCACTTTGTTTCTCTTTTAAATTCTCTATGCGATATCAAAGATTCAAAACACATATTTCTTCTAAATTCTCTCTACCTATTTCTTGATTCTACATTCTAATTCTAGGGTTGATTGTGTTCTTCAAGTATTAGGCTACAAAATTTTATTGTTCTAACTTCCAAGTGAGTAGGCATCTCAATGTTTATTTGCTTATTGCACAAAATTGTCTACTCAATTAATCACATAAAGCATATCTTCTAGAAAGAAATAAGAACTATATACATGAGTTTAGTGGGGTTGGAGAAGAAGGAGATGAGGTTGGTGTTGTTTTGATTTTCGTTTTTTCAATTTTAAATTTAATAAGAAAAATGTGTTATGTCCAAAATGTCATTGTCTTATTTGGAGAAAATTATTAAAATTTTAATTTCTAGGATCACTGACGGTTTCTAGTGTCAAACTAGAGGAAGCCGTCATTTTGAATTTGAGCTGTGAATTTTGTGATGGTTTGGTGTCTATAGTGATAGAAATGAAATGCTTGGACCAAATCTGCTACAGATTTGCCTTTGAAGATGGCTGTTGTTGTTTATCAACAAACTCGGGCTCAAAATCTGCAAGAACATGCCTCTTTAATCTATATAGCTATTGTTCTTCCTTGAAATTGATTTCAAATACACTAACTCTACAAATCAAAAAGAGACTTTGCAAGAGAAAAGTATTTTACACATAATGCTCTTGGATGTTACTTTTTGATTATTTTTGTTATTTGGTATATATATATTTTTTAATTTTTAAAATCACCAATTCAATCTTAGTTATGTGTGTGTGTGTAATACTGACGTCATGAGCTCACTTGATTTATTGCCTAACTAATCAAAATGTAGTGGGCAATTTGATCTTATTTATAACAAATTGTGTTATATCCAGATTTTAACCCTCATCAAAGCCCACATTCAGTGTTCTAAAAGGCGGCGCCACCTAGACGTGATGCTCGTCCAAATTTCCAAGCTAAGTGGCTTGGCGCCTTATTTGGCAGTTAACGGCAATTGTTGACTGCTAAGACGCGCCTATACGCAATTATGGGCTCATTATCACCCATTTTTTTTTTGTGTTAAAAAATTATCAATGACTAATTTCTTCATTTTGCCCTAATTTAAAACAATCACTTGTATCGAAAGACACGGAGGACGAATTAGATGAAGAAGATGACATTGAATTGGAGTCCGATAAAGATTTCGATAAGGTTTAAGTTCTCATACTATTTATTTCCTATTTTGTATTTAAATTTGAAATTTATCTTTTTGTTGAAAACGTTGAAAAAATGTATAAAGTCTCGCCTAAACTCGCGCAGCCCATAGCTTGGTCTACATGCATCGCCACGATTTACACCTTTTAGAACACTACCTACATTATATTGAAGTGCATGGGAAAGTGAATTTTATATTATTAGCTAGCAAAACTGGTGTGGAAGCTATAATAAAATTCTTGTACCCAGAATTGAAATAAGAAAATTTAGGAACAACTTACTTGTATTGATTTGATAATGAATGAATGGAAATCATACAATATGTCATATATTTATAGGCAAATTATCCCTATTCCTAATAGTACTAGGAGATTGAATTAAGGAAACTATGAAATTAATAAAACTCTAATCTAATTAAAACATCTATAAAGAAGCTATAATTCTAAGAAAATATAAAAGTTCTATTACAAGAGAACTAAATAGAAAATAAACTTCTAAAGAGATAAAACATATTGTGATGTATTATATCAATCCCCTCCACTTGAAGGAAAACTCGTCCTTGAGTTTTGTGTTTGCAAGGAAAATTCATCTGGGGAGTATTCGTAGATATCAGCAACATTAAAAGTATTTAAAATGTTTATATCCGCTGAAAGGTCAACTTTATAAGCATTATTGCCAATCTTTTGAAGAATGGAAAAAGGACCAATCTTCTTAACTTTAAGCTTATTGTAAGTGCCAACAGGAAGATGATTTTTTTCGAGATGGACCATCACTAAATCACCTTCGTTGAATAGCTTAAGGCGCCTATGTTTGTCGGCAGTAGCCTTGTAACCAACATTAGCATCTTTTAAATTTTGTTTAACCTCGTGATTAATTCTTTAAATACGTTCAGCAAACTCTTCCGCATTAGAATTGACATTAGGAAGTCGAATCAAATCTACCATATGCCTTGGAACATTAGTGTAAACAATTTCAAAAGGAGTCTTCTTAGTGGATCGATTAGGCATATTGTTAAAAGCAAACTCAATTTGCGGAAGGGTAGCGTCCCACTGTTTTGGTTTATCTCCACTAACTGCTTGAATCATATTGCCAAGAGTTCGATTAGCCACTTCTGTTTGACCATCTATCTGGGGACGACTTGTGCTACTAAACTTCAAAGAAGTGTCAAACATTCTCCACAATGTCCGCTAAATGTGACTTAGAAACTTTTCATCTCTATTAGAAGTTATAGAACGAGGGATGCCATATAGGCGAACGATCTCGCGAAAAAATAAATTAACCACGTAAGAAGCATTTGCAGTTTTCTTACAAGGAATGAAGTGAGCCATTTTTGAAAATCGATCAATTACGACCAAAACATAATCAACTCCCCATTGAGTTCGTGGGAGACCAAGAACAAAATTCAATGTAAGATCTTGCCATATTGTATCTGGAACAGGCAAAAGGGTATCAAGGCTAGTGTTTTGAGCTTGTCCCTTAGCTTTCTGACATATTGGGCATCGTTGAACAAAATGACCAATGTCTTTTTTGACCCGAGGCCAATAAAATCTCACTTCAACCAAGTTGATTGTCTTATCTCGACCAACATATCCACCTAAATCCCCTGCATGTAGTTATCGAATCAAGTGTTTATGCAAAGAAGAACGAGGAATGCATAATTGTGTTCCCTTAAACAAGAATCCTTCTTGAAGAAGGTAATCAGGTATAAATTTCCTATTATTACATTGAGCCCATATATCGCCAAAATCATCATCAGTTGCATAGAATTCCCTTAAACAATCGAACCCAACTACTTCCGTGCTAATTGTAGCTAAAAAAGATGCGCGTCAACTTAATGTGTCTACTACTTTATTCTGTTGGCCAGATTTATGTTTTATAACAAAAGTAAATTTCTGCGAAAATGTAATCCATGGAGCGTGCATTCGATTCATTGTTTTTTGAGGATTAATAAACTTCAAAGCTTGATGATCCGTAAATAGCACAAATTCTCGTTGAACCAAGTAATGTTCTCAATGCTTTAATGCTCAAATAACGGCATAAATTTTCAACTCGTAAGTAGTCCACTTTTGTCGAGGTTCACTAACCTTTTCATTGAAAAATTCAACTGGGTGGCGTTCTTGGGATAACACTGCTCCAATTCCCATAATTGAAGCATCACACTTAACTTCAAATATTTTCTCAAAGCTAGGTAGTGCTAACACCGGTGTACTGCATAACTTATTTTTTATTGTCTCAAGACTATCTTCACGTGTTTTTCCCCACAGGAATTGGCCCTTTTTTAGCAATCGTTGATAGGTGCCATGACTGTACTGAACCTTCGAATGAAGCGCCTATAAAAAGTTGCTAATCCATGAAAGCTCTGTACTTCTCACATGGTTTTAGGAGCTGGCACTCGCATATTGCTTTCACCTTCGCCTCATCAACTTGAATACCATCTTTACCCACCATAAAACCAAGAAATAGAAATTGGTCGGTCATAAAGCTACACTTTTTGAGATTGATATACAATTTACTATCCCTTAGGGGCGAGAAAACTTCTGTAAGATGTGATAAGTGCTCCTTTTCATTTTTGCTATAAATATGAATATCATCAAAATAGACCACCACAATTTTTTCACAAATGGACGAAGAACTTAGTTTATCAGTCATATGAATGTGCTCGGTGCGTTCGATAGCCCAAATGGCATCACTAACCACTTGTAGAGACCATCTTTCATTTTGAAATTTGTTTTCCACTCATCGCCAGGGCGAATCTGATCCGATGAGAGCCACTCCTTATCAAGTTTGGTAAATATTACTGTACCTTCTAACTTGTCGAGCATATCATTATGACGCGGGATGGGAAAGCGATATTTGATTGTTATTTTATTTATAGCACGACTGTCTATACACATTCACCAACTACCATTCTTCTTTGGAATGAGGAAAGCGGGGACTGCACAAGGACTCTTACTCTCACGGATTAACCCTTTATCAAGTAATTCATTAACCTGTCGTTGTAACTCTTCATGTTCAACTGGGCTTATATGATAATGTGGCAAGTTAGGTAAACTAGCTCCACACACCAAATCAATATGATGTTGAATATTTCGCATAGGGGGCAACTCGTCAGGTGCTATCTCAGCAAAATCAGCAAGTACTTTCTGAACTTTGGTGGGAATTTGTATAGTTACTTTTGATTGACGTTTTACGACTAATGACAATACTGTGCGAGGCTCTTTTACTTGTTCAAAGAATTCTGGGCCAAGATGTTGGTAAAAAGTGGTTTCTCTTCCTTGATAGCAAGGTTGGTTTCCACAGGTTGAGATAGTGGTACCAAAAACAATCTTCCTATTTAACCACCAAAATATAAAAGTACTAACTCGTCCTTTGTAAGTGGCATCAACGTCGTAGTTCCATGGACGACCTAATAAGATGTGACGAGCATCTATATCTGCTACGTCGCATATGATTTCATCTTTGTAATATTTTCCAATTGACAAAAGAACCTTACATATCTCTAGAACTTAAACTTCAGGGCCATTTTTAATCCATGCAATCTTGTATGGAGAAGGGTGTCTCTCGATCTTCAAATTTAGAGCCTTTACCATTGCTTTCAAAATGACATTCTCACTGGTACTGTTGTCAATGATCACATTGCATACTTTATTACGAACAGTGCATTGAGTCCTAAAGATCTTGGGTTGTTGAAAGGTATCGGGCTTTTTTGGAGCAAGCAAAAGGCGTTGGATAATTCACGCCAATTCTTCCCCTGTATTTGCATCTGCAACATCACCACCCTCATAATCATTGTCTTCAAGATTTTGTTCTTTCCCACTGTCGCCTTCTTCTATGAAGTTAATGAATCGCCTGTTTGGACAACTATTTGAAAGATGACCTAGTTAATTGCACTGAAAGGACTTTCCTAGATTAGGACACACATGAGGGTTATTATTGGGCCGTTGTTGTGCTTGGGTTCTATTTTGGATGTTAGACCGAACAGGATTTAAAGTTCCACCTTGACTTTGTGTCGAACTCTGAATTGGGTAGTATCCTTACAGTTATTGGTGTTGTTGCCTGATGTCTTTGCATCCTTTGGATTAGAACAAACTTCTTGAACTAGTCGTCGAAAATTACCTTGAGTACGAAATGTTGTTCTGTTCATCTGATTTACCGCATTTGTCATGTCCAAATCTCCTGACGAGCCAGTCAATCTTGAATGACTAATTTCAAGCCTCCTATATGTCGAGCGATTAATTGAGCTTTAGTTTCAGAAGAATTAACTCGGGCGTTTAATAGATAGAATTCCTTCGTGTATTCATTTATCGTCCGATTATTTTGTCAACAATTTCGATATTGTTGGTATGAAAATTGCTCATAATCTGGAGAGACGAATCACCTTTGCAATAACCGCTTCATTTTGGGGCAAGTTTGTACACGTTGTTTTCCTTGTCGTTGACGATTAAATTAAAATTGTTCCCACCATATGAAAGCTCCATCCTTTAATTTGTATACCACAAGTTTAACTTAACTTTGTTCCAAAATATTCAAATAGTCGAAACAATTTTCGAGATTATGGATCCAATCCAAAAAATTTTCAATATTTAATCGACCATCAAAACTTGGCAAGTTAATCTTCATCTTAAATTCTCGAACATTTGGACCCAATGGTTGGCCCTTGGTCGAAAATTTTCTTCTTCTTCAGATGAGTGTCAAACCCTCGTGGTCATCTTTTTTGAAAACCCCTATCTCTTGGTTGCCGATCAAAATCAAGTCCTCGGTCAAAATTGGTTCTTTGATCAAAATTACCTCTCTAGTCAAAATCATCACAATCCTTTTCCACTTCTTCGAACTCGACTCAGCCTCTTCTCTGCCGTTCCATATTCCTCATTGCTGACCACTGGCTCCATTGTCGCCATCAATTAGAGCCCTTCGTCGAAGGTCGGCGTCATCACATGGACCATCGTGTCCTCGATTTCTCCTTTCATACACCTGCAGTGGGATGGGCTTTCGAAAATCACGATTCGAGTTGTTGTCGCACCGACCATGAGGGTTAGGGTTTTGTTGCCGAAGTCGGTTATTTGCAAAGGGTTGGTGTCGTCTTTCCTGGCTGAGGTTGAAGTGGGGTTGGGGTAGAGGTTGCGTTCTCGTACTGGCTGCAACCCTTGGACTTCGTACTTCCCGATTAATGTCCTAGCCGAAATTTGAGTTATGTTCTTTCTGTCGGATTGGTTGTTTTGCCATGTATTCACTTAACTTAATTATTCTCCTTTTCCCTGTTTCTGGAACGAGTATGTACTTCACAGTTAACGCAGTCACTGCGTGAGATTACAAAGAGTTTCGTCGATCCCCTAGATTTTTTGTTCGAGTTTGTCGAGCCTCAGTTCATCTTTGGTGATCCGATTGCCACCAGTACCTTCGTCGGCCATCAGATTAAGGTGAATTCCTTGCTCTTATACCAATTTTGGTGCGGAAGCGATAATGAAATTCTTGTACCAAGAATTGAAATAAGAAAATCTAGGAATAACTTGCTTGTATTGATTTGATAATGAATGAATAAAAATTGTACACTGCGTCCTATATTTTTAGGCAAATTATCACTATTCCTAATAGTACTAGGAGATTGAAATAAGGAAACTATGAAATTAATAAAACTCCAATCTAATTAAAACTCATGTAAAGAAGCTATAATTCTAATAAAATATAAAAGTTCTATTACAAGAGAACTAAGGGTTCGTTTGATTGTAAAGATGAAATTTGAATGGAAATAAAACGAATTTCAGGGAATTGAATTGCCTAAAAATTATTTTACTGGGAATTGTCAATTATTTTGTTTGATTGATATAATTTTTAACATGAAAAATGTTGAAATAAAAATATTTTCTTTGTTTTACATGAAAATTATCAATTAAAGGGATATAATTTACTGGTATTGGGGATAAAATTTGTTTCCATTACCAAAAAAAAAAGCAAAGAAAATCATTATCTTTAGGTATTTGTTTAGCTTTGTTTTACATGAAAATTATCAATTAAAGGGATATAATTTACTGGTATTGGGGATAAAATTTGTTTCCATTACCAAAAAAAAAAGCAAAGAAAATCATTATCTTTAGGTATTTGTTTAGCTTTGTTTTACATGAAAATTGTCAATTAAAGAAAAATATTTTTTTACAATTAGAGATAGAATTTGTTTCATTGCAAGAAAAAAAAAGTAACAATACCCTAAAAAACCCTTGGTTTTCAAGGAAAATTTCAACTTCCAAGAAAACCAAATTCCAAAGAAAAAATATACCAAACATACAAAATTGAAAGAAAGTGAAATTCGAATTCGAATCAATCAAACATGGCCTAAATAGAAAATAAATTTCAAGAGATAAAACATATCAAAAATATTACGAATCCCTTAACCAGTCGCATCCAAAATTCAATTCGTAAGCCGACTGAGATTGCGAAGACAAAGCAAAACACAGTGCAACTACCCAACAGGAAAACACTCGACAATCTTAAATACTTCCGGACAATGACGCCTGTCGGAATATTTGCCGGAATTTGCCTTTTGTTGGCCATATATTGTGCTGTGGACCCATTCCAGCACAGTCCAACTTCTGGATTCCCGAACTTTGAAACTTTTAAGGTGGAAATAACGCCTTGGTCTGGAATCCCTGTTGAAAAAGACACTGAAAATTTGCTCCAGAAATCTAAAATCAAGTTCTTGAATGAAGTGCAAGGACCGGAGAGCATGGCATTCGATCCCATGGGTCGCGGTCCGTACACTGGTGTGGCTGATGGGAGAGTTATCTTTTGGGATGGCTATAAGTGGACTGATTTTGCTTTTACTTCGGCTAATCGGTGAGTCCTGGATAATGGGTTTTGTATAAATTTTGTTTTTAAATTTTTTGCCTAATGATTGTTAGATTATGAATTTCAGTGTAAAAGTGTTTGAGGTAATGCTTATTAAAGGTTTGTCTTTTATGTTCCTATTTTTGTTTTTCCACCACGCTGTTAATGAAGAGGAACTCCGTTTTATTTTTGGGGGTTTCAAGTGACTTGGACTGTTTCATACTTTCATAAGATTTTTAATTCTATATATGGAACAAATTCTGTTTGTTGATTCCACATCCTGTCAACAAGGGGAATAGAACCTCTTTCCATCATACTTACTCGAAATAGACAAGTGTCAGACTACTTAGCCAATAGAGCTGGGTCTTGTGGCCTATTGCACTCTAAGGCATAAATCGGTTTGTGGCATTTTTTCAGCAAAATGACAGTGTTTCAATAGGCTTAAAGTGTTTGTAGTTTACTTGACTCACGATTTATATTTATATTCTTGTCCTCAGATTATAGTTCCTGCATTTGGAATTTATAAGGATCTATCTTGAATGAAACCTTATAAAAAACTACCTTCTGGTTGCATGTCGGGCAAAACTTATTTAATGCTGGGGTCAATTTTTGATTTTTAATTTAAGTTGTCCTTGCTGTGCATAACTACTAAGTTGATCGCTTGTATGTTAGGTTAGACTTGTGTCCTCTTGTATGAGCTCAAAGGTTTGACCTCAGCTGCTTCACCCCACTACTGACTCGAAGCTCCAATCTCCTGGTCATAACCTGTCTTCAGTAGGAGTAAATGTCTTGTATAATGAGTTCGGTACTGTAGAGGTGCAGTGTCTTGCCTTCATGAGCTTGTTCAAGCTAGTGCTCTCCTTTCTGGACTCAAACTTGATGGCTTTTTCTTGTCAGTGTGCTATGCTAGACATTAGTCCTAGTTAAATGTGCGGTAACATCATATCCCACAACTTTCCCATGTTAGATTTTCTCAAGTTGCTAGCTTTTTTAGTGTTTCAAAATCAACAATGACCAGCGTTTGGATGAGTGTCTCATTGTGCCTTGTCACGCCAAGCTCACCAAATGTCACCTCACTCTGAGAATGAAGTGTTAAGGTGTGATTGAACTAAGGACAAGTATCCTAATTATCCAATTTTTAGCATCAATTTTCTATATATATGAGATAACTCATGAAATATGATGTGAACTATCTTACAAGGAGAATTTAATTGTGCATCCTTACGCTTCACCTGAAAAGATTTTAGTATCAGGATTACACATTGAAGGTCTTGCTTGACATTTTAGCACTAATAAGATTAAATTTCTAATGAAAAATAGGTTTTATTGAGATTTTGGCAATAATTAGCCTGGGTTGTTACTTGTTTAATTGGTATCAAGATTTAACTTAAGTCTCTTATAAAATAGATGTCAAGGGTTTGAATCCTGGGATACGCGATAGAATTTCTGAGGGGTAATATGGGTACATGCTCTCCTAAAGCGGATAGTGCATATGAGTTAATGGATTGCACACATGCCGGGGTTCTTACAAGAAGTGCACATTTTTTCAAACATTGAATATCATAACCTTAAAAAAATTAATTAACCTTTTATTAATCATTAAAATATGTTAGTAATTAATACATAATCAAGGAAAGAATGGAAATAATTATAACAAGTTCCAGAAAAGTAGACCTCGACTTTGATACTATAACTATAATGTCCCAAATTTCAAGTAAATCTAGGGAGTTACAAAGTTTATTCTATTCATATAATGTCGAAAAATACATTGTAATTATAAAAAATTTCTATACAAACAACACGACTTTAGTAACTAAAAATCATTGTGGTTTGAATGTCAGGTCTGGCCTATGTGATCCAAAACCATCGATTATGGACTACTTGAGGAACGAGCACATCTGTGGCAGGCCTTTGGGGCTAAGATTTGACAAAAGAACAGGTGATCTATACATTGCAGATGCATATTTTGGGTTAATGAAAGTCGGGCCTGAAGGTGGCTTAGCAACATCGCTGGCAACTGAAGCTGAAGGAGTTCGACTGGGATTTACAAATGACTTAGACATTGATGATGAAGGGAACATTTATTTCACAGATAGCAGCACTATATACCAAAGAAGGTAGGTCTCAATTATATTTACCATGTTCAATACTCAAAAATTGATGTTGATCTTCAACTCTTTGCATCTGGATCTGATGAATCAATCAGAAGATAGAGAATAGAAATTTCATAGCCTTAATTACTTTCTTGGTTGGAAGTTTAATGAGATGGAAGATACGGGTAATAGCTTATTCTATTATAATATCTACGACCAGAAACCAATTATTTGCACCATATTGTGGTCTTTTCTATTACCTTCCCTTCTGGACGAGTTTCTATAGTTCTCATGTGGTACTTGTTTCAGGAACTTTCTGCAGTTAGTTTTTTCTGGAGAAAATAGTGGGAGGGTGCTTAAATACAATCCAGATACAAAAGAAACCACTGTTCTTTTTCGGAATCTCCAATTTCCAAATGGTCTGTCCCTAAGTAAGGATGGTTCGTTCTTAGTTTTCTGTGAGGGTTCGGTTGGAAGGTATGTCCATTTGTTCATTTTAAATGAGAATGATCTTACGCATGCTATACAAAAATCCCGTATATGTTGAACTTTTTGCGCTAATTATGTAGGTTGCGCAAATACTGGTTGAAAGGTGAAAAAGCAGGGACCTCTGATGTAATGGCTGTGCTGCCTGGCTTTCCTGATAATGTCCGAACAAATGAAGATGGTGACTTTTGGGTAGCAGTTCACTGTCGTAGAACCATATATGCTCATTTATCAGCTCTATACCCAAAACTCCGGTTCTTCTTACTGAAGCTTCCAATTCCTGCGAAGCTCCATTATCTGATGCAACTTGGAGGCCGCCCTCATGCAGTGGTCGTGAAGTACAGTCCGGAAGGTGAACTATTAAAGATTTTGGAAGACAGGCAAGGAAAAGTAGTTAAAGTTGTGAGCGAAGTTGAGGAGAAGGATGGAAAGCTTTGGATGGGAAGTGTCTTGATGCCATTTGTTGCAGTTTACAAATTAAACTAAGTATTAGAATAATACTATCTAGCACCATACTAGGCTACGTTAAGTGAGAGTCTCATTGAAATTAAGTGATTCATTTAATTAGTCTTCTCATTTAATGTCACATCAGTGCCCTAGACTTGTGTTTTGACACCAGTGGTGTTAAATAGTATTACTTTTCTTATTGTGGCCTCCTCATTTGTAATATTAAAAATTCCTTGTAATTATGTAGTGCCTCATCTTCCTAGTCATTTACTTGATTAAAATAGTGGTTTTAACACTTTATTTACAAATGTTGCAGTATGTCTTGATATATATCTAGAAATCATATGGCTTTTGTGCAGTTCATTATTCTAATGGCAACCATGCATTTCATATTTTATATGAAAATGTCAGAACTATTTATTTGGCAATACTAAAATTGCTCTTGTGCCATCGAGGATGAGTAATAGAAAGAGGCTTTTTTGTTAATACATCTTTTGTTCTTGTTTAGTTCGGGTATGCTCGGAGTACTTGTGTATGAGTTTTGATCTGTAGAAATTTATATTTACCGATTGTCATCAGTTCGTAAAACCTAGCTTCCTATTTAAGGGACGTTTTTCTTATTGTTGTAATTGTGAGAACATTTCTTTCTCGTTTGGAAGGCTCAACCCTGCACTTCGACTTCAATTATGGGAATAATCTGAAGAAATGAAAAGTGCACGAACTCTCAGAAATAATCATACATAATCCTTAATTAAAGTTTATCATAAGCCTAGTCTAAAATTCCTCAAAAAAATAACATTTTTATGATTATCAACAATAATCTAACAAAAAGAAGATTATTTAGGACAGGTTCAATGAATAGTGGAAATGGAATGGTAGTCAGACAGTTAGAACACCCTATCTTTAGAGATAAAGAAGGACATGAACTTTTTGTACATTGTAAGCTTCTTTTATTGGAACGTTTACAATCATATTGGTGGACGGCAACGGAATTGTTAGAGCTAACATTCCTTTTAGAAGTAGCCTCGTCTTTTTCTCTTTTTGGATTTGTTTTGGTTAAGGTGGAGGACATTGCTTCGGTGCCAATAGGGAGGATATATTTGAGATTTACCTTCGATTGTAATTTTCAGAACGAGCGAGAATGGATCATAAACTAGAGACGTCGTTAAAGCTTGTCGCATTTCTCTTACCTTATGCATCTTAAGTACCAGTTAGCTGTGATAGTGATTGGAAGTTTATCTAAATTGGCTCGACAAAATTGAATAGAGAGCACCATTCAGGCCTTCTTATAGACAATGAATCTGGTATTTCAGCCAAAATTATGTTCACGCTTGAGATAGAATTAGCATAAAGCAAGTTGGTGGGGATAACTTCTCTGAGAGGCTCATCATATCATGCCAAGCAGCTGGCCAAATTGGCCTACCATCTCCTAACAAATTATTTGGACAAGATTTGCAGATTATGTGCCACTGGTGATGCACAAACAGACGACGACAACTTAGTGTCCAGGTATTCGACCAGGAACCAACACATGGGAAAAAGAACAGCAGATCACGAGAGGAAAAGGTGGCAAGAATTTGAAATATCAGGCAACTTTAAATAAACTTCATGACAGATTAGTCCAAATTGAATAATGAATACTTGTCAGCGCATCACGTTCCCCAGTTCAACTACGATAACATGCGTATAATAATTTTGAAATTGAAAAACAATGTACAACTACAGCATCCTATCCATATTCGTTCCATACGAAGAGCTCTGAACCCTTATTGCACCAGACTTTGAATGCTCTTACCCATGTATTTGATTTACCGTAACTCGATGACTGATAACGAACATCATCATCACAGTACCTGTTTGCATTCTGTTTGCATTCACCTGATAAGAGAGAGACAATCAGAATATAAATGTAATTACACCAGAATCGCATAACATTACTAAACATCGTATAAATAACTCAAACAAGAAAAACCAAAATCTTCTGTAAGTAGTTTCATTTGATGCTCGGACTCGGGTACGGGTATCCGGTATGGGTACATATCTAGGTGTCAGATCTTTTATTTTCTAAAATATAAGATACGGAGACATGGTTAAAAAGAGTCCAATTTTCAGACACGGGTACGTGGATACGTCTTTCAAGGTTCAACTTTTTTACTACTTCAAGAAGTCATTTTGAATAAATCAAAATCAATAATTCACAAAGAAGGAAATGGATATTGAATACGGAGTTGAGACGAATAAAATAGAATTTTGGAGTTTAGTTTTCAATTATAAACATTATTAAATGTTATACAAAATAGCAAACAAGGGACTTGATTATAATTTGAACTTAGTAAAGAACTAATTAGAAACGGGAA
Organism: Olea europaea var. sylvestris; assembly: GCF_002742605.1. Taxonomy (NCBI): domain Eukaryota; kingdom Viridiplantae; phylum Streptophyta; class Magnoliopsida; order Lamiales; family Oleaceae; genus Olea; species Olea europaea. The sequence goes on along the minus strand of NW_019263600.1, from coordinate 189,123 downwards.
AGAAGAAAAGGAAAGAAAAGAAAAAAGAAAGAAGAAAAGCAAAAACAATGAAGTATCCGATTAAAATTTGAAGGATCCGACACATATCTCATACCCATACCCATGTCGCGTCGTGTCGTGTCCGACACGGGTACTCCAACTATTTTGAAGAGTCCGAGCATCAGGAAAAAAAAAAAAAAAAACTTGTATGCGACCTCTAAAAAAATTGACTCAAGTCACGCTGCTCCATGTTCAAGCCACATGTTAACAGAAGTTCATGCACAAAATAACCTTTGAAATCCTAGTCAGCATTTTCAAAAGCCAGGAGATTTGGGTGGGGATAGTTCTTTAATGCCAACGGAAGCCAACTCATCAGATTGCTAACAAGAAAAAAAAAAAAAAAAAAACTTGTATGCGACCTCTAAAAAAATTGACTCAAGTCACGCTGCTCCATGTTCAAGCCACATGTTAACAGAAGTTCATGCACAAAATAACCTTTGAAATCCTAGTCAGCATTTTCAAAAGCCAGGAGATTTGGGTGGGGATAGTTCTTTAATGCCAACGGAAGCCAACTCATCAGATTGCTAGTGCAATCATATATGAGAAACTCAATTTAGTGGCAACGAAGGAAGCTTCCAATCATATAAATTAACCACCAATCCTTAGTTCATCTGCGTATTTCAAATGAACGATACTATTTATCAACATTGATGGCCATTATCATGTTTAGTTGGAATGGAATGATAGGTCCAATACCAATCATATAAAGTAACCACCAATCCTAAGTTCATCTGCGTATTTCAAATGAATAATGCTATTTATCAACATTGATGGCCATCATCATGTTTAGTTGGAATTGAATGATAGGTCCAATACCAAGGGTCTCGTGTCCCTGCATTCAATTGAACCTATCATTTAATGTCACTGTCTTGCCACTAGGGTGATGAAGGTCAGCAATGATGACAAATAGCATTATTCATTTCAAATGTCATGGTAACTAATAATTACAGTAGTACACATTAACATATCAAAGAGTGTCATGACACTACCAGAATAGAACTTACCATCGAAAGGAAACAATACGAGTTTGATACAATTCCTGAATCAACACTTAGTTTGATGCTGAACCAGCAGCACAAGGAGGCTGTGTTTCGACCTCAGTCAAAGGAGAGTTTCCACCCATCTCTACAATCTCGAGTTCAGTTGTATCTGGGGTCAAGTTATCGTCTAAATTATTTGATACTGCAGCCACATCGGTTCTACTGTCTTCTGCAATCTCAAGATAATCCATCATGCGTGGTACAGTTGCAGTACCCGGGTTAACCTCTCTATGAACTTCAGTTCCGGGGTCAGGCGTTGGGGTTGAACTGTTGCGAGCAAACAACCTCTCCTTCCAGCCTCTTGTGCTCTTTGTTATGGACTCTCTGTACCTGTGGGGGAAAAAGGCACATGGCACATAGATTCGTCAAAGATAAAATTTAATCCTCTGCCTTCGACCAAAATATCTTTTCGGGAGTCGAAGTATTTTCAAGTGTTCGGTTGAGTATAAAGATCTAATATCTGTATTGTCCCTCCACCAACTTTCTGTACCTCCTGGTCTTATTCTTTTAGCGATTCTAGTCAAGTTGAAGGGGAATGAATGGCACACATCAAATCTCAAACTGGATGCTAAATTTGGCACATCAAGAAAACTTAATGTGACATTAGCAATAGGACTAGGGGAGTAAATAACATGCAACCCAGTCCAGTTTTACGCACCTCACAGATAATGCATTCAGTCGAGATTTCAGAGACTCTGAGAATGACTGGAAATCTGATGGTCCAGCTATATCTTGACTATTGGGGGAAGTCTGAGCAGGAGACCTCCTACAAGACAACATAACATATAAGCTGCAATGAACAGCAAACTGAACTCATAGCTAACTCCTTGAGGGAGTTGAACAACTTGAAACAAAGATCAAAAGATATAGGTACCGATTGCTTGAGGAAGTTCCAAGTTGATTAGTAACAGCACCTGATCCCGATGCTGTGGTGGTGATGTGGTCAGCTTGGGAGGAAAATTGTGAAGTAATAAGCTGTGCAGAATCTTCTCCAAGGGTAATAAACGGTGAATTCGAGCTAGCTATCATGGCTGTAGGAAATGGTCCAGGACCACCTCTTTGAGCAGGCGAAGTAGCAGAAGTTGGATTCGGATTACTTGAGAACACTAAAAATCGGGGATGGGTTCGTGTAGAAGACCTACTCCTCTCACCTTCCCTCCTGGCAAGCTGACGAGCCCTGCCCATCGCAGCAGCTGCAGCTAAGTGCTGAATGATGCGCTCTTCAAGTTCAGAGTCACCTGCACTAACGGGTAACTGCAAAAAAAGTTCAAACAAATTTATATTACCAGATCTAGCCATAATAAATTCAACATCAGGTTGCTAAATTGAAAATGAAGTTGAAAGAAATGTTCATAAACATTAGGAAGGGATCACAAACACGCTGCAATTCGAAGTCTCTCAGGGCTGGATGATGAAATATAGCTGTGTTTCTAGGTGGATTCATCCGCACATTTCTCTCGTGCTCCACGGCATCAAGCAATTCCTGGCTGCCAAATAAACGGATAATGAAGCCCCTCTTCAAATGAGAAAACCAAGAAGAAACATTTCAGAAACAAGACAAGCAGGGAAAGGTCAACTTAGTTTACCTGCTGGAATCCTTCAGGCTGATAGACTGCCAACACATTGGGCACTGACAGCTTCTCTGGCACCTATAGATTTATCGCAAAATAATAAAAACATTTACATGCCAACACCATCTTATAGTAACATGGTACGATGGATAGAACTAACATAGATATTAAACATTAAAATATTTTGGTCTCCGTTAAAACAAAATGCACAAGTGAAGACTGTAAATTAAAAGGTTAAAAAGTCCAAAGTAACAATTAAATGGCCTCACAGCTCAAATCTCTCTCTCTCTCTCCCTCCCTCCCTCCCCTAGGAAAATTCGGAAGCCCAAAAGAAAGGGGTAAAAGAACGACTCAAAACTTGGAGCAAGAAAATTAGCAAGCATAAGGTACCCCACCTTTAAATTGAAGAAATCACCAGCTTTGTCATTTTTCCATTCTGAAGTTTTCAATTGACCAAGAAGAAAGCCCTAAAGGTTCTATAGTCCTGGTCTTTACAGAATCAGACACCCCTTTCTGCAGAACTCTCAACTCAACTAAATTTTTTAACCTTCTAAAAAACTGAGGAAAAAAGATCAAAGAGGACTGATGGTCCACGTCAGTAACAAAGCCAAATTTGACAGCAGATCAGCAGAAAACTCTCTTCAAGAGAGACTTGTCTCCCTTCCTTGCATAGCTAGAGTAGAACAAAGGTCATTTCTCCAGTAAATTCAGAACTGTGTTTCTTGGTATACCTTTTTTCTATTATAACGTAGTACTGGAAACCTAGTAACGTATATATAAAGAGAGAAGACATTTTCAAATTTTTATGTTCAAATATACACGGTAGTAGCAGGAATAGCTTTTCCAAAGCTTTCATGCGGTGGGTCTAGACTCTAAAGTTCGAGTGCAGCACGCCCAACATCATACTCTTCCCAAGCCAAACTCATGGCAAACTTGACCATCTATCCGCCTGAAAAGCATTCCAGATAAAGTTATATGTAGATCCCTTAATTCAAGGTATTTATGGACTTCCACACACACAACTAATGCTTGTTTTGAATCAGTATATGTCTAATCACTTATGGGGAAACACTGTAACACTTCAATTGAAGCCGCTTATCATCAACAACAATTAGGACAACCCCACGCATCATGGTGTAGTCAACACTTACAAATCAAAAAAAGAATAATTGTGTTCCTCCCCAAGTGAACATGCAAAGGTCTCAAAGAATCAACTTGGCTTTATGTCCAGAGAGATTCGCTATGGAATATAAATACCTCTTTGGCGATTGATGTTGAAGTACAGATAAAGACACAATATCTGCTTGCAGTTTATCTTGATTTAGAAAATGCCTATGATTGGGTGACAAAGGAGTGCAATGGTGAGTGCTAGAGGGCAAAGGAAATTTTCTGATATATCAAGCATATTTATGCTGGAATAGTCATGAGCTTAAGGTAGAGAATTTCTCATCGCTGTATGCTGTCATCAAGGTTCCCTTATTTTTTTGCTTTAGAAATGTATGTGCACTCCAAGATGAGGTTTCTTGGTTGATGATTCATCGATGACATGATTTTAGTGCATGAGACTCGGGAGTCAGATAAATCATAATTTAGAATTTCATAATACATCGAAGTCTAAAGGTTTTATTTTAAGTAGTCCTAAGATGATGCTAGAAATATGAATAAAAGTAAAGTTACAGGATGAGATTGCACCGTTCAAAAATGGTAGTAATTCACTATAGAGTGATGAACTCTCCTCTATTATTTCATACTACTGCACAAAGCTCACCTTGCTAATTAAGCCTGGAAACATGACACGTTTTAACCAATATGCTAGAGAAGTCCTTCAGTCCATGGGCTGGCCAAAACATCATGGCCTCGTGCAAGTCAGTCAAAAAACTTCTCCATCTTATTATATTATGAACCAGCATATATATAACAGATGTACAATATGGCAATGGTAGTCTAAAGAACATGCTTTCCATGAGCGAACTAATTATGAATTTAGGATTTACGGTATATAACGCTAATGCGGTAGTTAGCACCTAGGATCATTGAATCTATTTATCCATTTCATTTCATTAGTGTAGGCAACAAAACACACCTAAGATAATATACATTCAGTCACACGCCTTCTACTAAACCATGTAACTTTCCTCAAAGAATCAATTTTATCTTATGTAATAATTTGGTGCAAATAGATAAACAAGTCTCGTCTAGAAGGATATGAACACATCAGTAAACCAGCAAAATAAATCGTTCTTACCATTCAAGGATGCATTGAAGATGAAACTCGTGCTTGCAACTTGTCATCTGCAAATGAAACAACACAAATAATATAGACAAGAGGTCAATCTCAATTCACAATTATTAGAATAATGATTCAAAGTACATACTGTTGAGGGATCAGTTTCACAAAAAGCTTCAAGGCAAATGCTGCAAGCATCATCACGTGCTTCTTGAATTCCCCCTTCCACAAAAGCTGCAGCCGATGTCAAATGGTCCTCAGATACCTTCCCCACCTCCATCTCTTACAAATCTCAAAATCTATGAACAGAACACGAAATTCCTTAAAGAATTAGTAAGTAAATCGAAGAAAAGCTGAAATCACTAGTTTTAACAAAATTAAGACCAATTATGCACCATATGCCTGAAAGTAAAATAAGAAGTCGAACAAATTTTCAAATCTCAGTAAGACAAAAATGAATTTTAAATTATAAAAGGGAAACAAAAAGATTACTTCACAAGTCAGTGGTGAGAAATAAAAAAGGTTCAGGTATGAACAGTTTAACAACTAGGACCTGTAACATTAAAAAACATATTTATTTAAAAAATAAAAAAAAAATAAAATCACTCTTTTCTATAACTATACCATAGCACCATACCTTAATACCAAAATTAAGAACTAGAAAATCCCAAAAAGCAATCTTTATCCTAAATACGAAGACGCACACCCAAAAAATGGGAACTTTGCATTCATTACAATAATGACATACAGGGAAAGAAAAAGGGGCCAAACCCAGTAACTGAAACACATCAGATTCACAAATTGTCAAATAAGACGAAAGACAAAAATGAATCTTAAATTATAAAAGGGAAACAAAATGATTACTTCACAATTCAGTGGTGAGAAACAAAAAAGGTTCAGGTATGAACAGTTCAACAACTAAGGCCTGTAACATTAAAAAAACAAATTTATTTAAAAATAATCATTCACGTTAATACCAAAATTGAGAACTAGAAAAATCCAAAAAAGCAATCTTTATCCCACAAACAGGGACGGACACCCAAAAAATGGAAACTTTGCATTCATAACAATAATGACATTTAGGAAAGCAAAAGGGCCAAGCCCAGTAACTGAAATACATCAGATTCACATAATCACAGACAAAAATGCCAATTACTTTAAATGCAAGACAGATTTTTTTATCAAGAAAAGTGAGCCAACCTAACAGTAGATCAAAAATAAGATCAATGAAGCAACGATCAGTATATACAGAGTGTGGAAAAGATGAAGAAGATTAATCTGTAGCAAATGAAGAAATAAACCTAAGAATGAAGGAGAAGAAGACTTGTACACTTTTCTTTTCGTTGGTTTACAAAGAATTATTATTGTTTACTTTTTTTTTTTTTTTTTTTTTTTTCTTTTTTTTTTTTTTTAAAAAAATTTTTTTTTTTTTTTTTTTTTTTTTTTTTTTTTTTTTTCCTGAATCCCACTCAACACACGGCAAGGAACGAAAGTAAAAGTATACCCTCTTGTTTTGTCTTCCACTAGCTACAGAACCAACACGTGGCATCGAAGCAGATCAATCATGCGTTAGACTATGATAGAACACCTTAAACTGATACAATACCTTGCCGTCTCGAATAAAATATTTTATATCGTTAGACAACCTTCGAAACAAAATGATTTCACTTTACCCAAAGTCATTTCGTTTTGATATTATTATTAATGAATGCAGACGAAATAATTTAAAATTTTAGTTTAAACCCATAATTTACCGCAAAATAGTTTCAAGATTTTAGTTTAAACACTTGCTTGATACTTTGGCAGATTAATTGGGGGGTTCTTGAGCACTGGTCAATTTGAAACACAACATGCGATTTAATCTGTCTGCAGCTTGAGGGACCAAGGTGTAGATTCCAAGATTTAGTCACTGTAACGTGGATACCTGGATATAAAAAAAAAAAAAAGATTTTAGTTTAAACACATTATAGTTATGAAATTGCAATTTAACTCAAAAAAAAATTTGTAATTCTAAAAACGGCATCAAATTTTTTCATACATATATAAAAAGAGTGAAAGAAGCCCTGGACACGTGTCGCAAATATGTATCGTCCTCTACTCTCTTGTTTTTCTTCTCGTTTCATTAGCCGAAATGGAAGAAAGCGTGGGGCGGTACCCATTTGTCCTCTTTGTCCATTCTTCCACTCAACCTATCACTCCTACTACTCTTGCACTGTACCACTCCTACACTCTTCTTCGTCTTCCCCTTCTTTCCAAAAATCTAAATAATTCAAATTTGTAAAAGAAAGCTAAATTGCACATACTATTGCTAAGGGTTCATCAGTTACTCTTATATAAGTTACACGATTACTTTCTTTTTATCTATTCAATCTTTTTATCTATTCAAATAGAATCAATTAGATTTGAAAATTTTAATTCAATCGAGTTTGAACACGAATTGCATCAGTGGGAAGAAAAAACTCTGCGCAGCGCGAAGATATGTAGTCTCCACGCTGCGCAGAGATTGTAGTACGGATTAAATAAATTGCAAGTCTTGATGATTATGGTGAATTTGTTTGTGTAAAAATTATCTATTTCTATTTTTCTTTCTTAATTTTTCAATTAACAAATTGATACTTCAAAATACAGAAGAATTACTGATAGACTGCTCGAAAATAAGTCTGAAAAGTAATGGTTGTATACATATATTTTCTTGTGGGTTTTGGTTTCTTTTAGTGATTGGATGTCAAAGTGGAAGAAGAAGAAGAAGAAGAAGCAGCAGCAGCAGCAGCAGAAGAAAAAACAGACTGCTGAGAAAAGAAGAAAAAGACATAGTTTGTAGAATGACTGAGAAAAGGTAAAACCACCATATGGTGACTATGAGGGTAAATGAACAACTGGACACAAAGAGAAAGTATTCAGTCATCTACAAAAACCTAAGAATCTTGGCACTTTGGATAATGCTAATGTTGATTTTTAGTGCACAAATTTATGATTACATGGACGATGAGTACAAGGAGGGGATGAAGGAAGTGCTTGTGAGCATGTGTGACCAAAGGGCTAGAATGTTGCAGGATCAATTTAGTGCTAGTGTCAACCACGTGCACGCCCTCGCCATCCTCGTTTCCACTTTCTATTATCTCAAGAACCCATCAACAATTGAACAGTTTTTTTTTTTTTTTAATGAATTTTCATTGTTTATGTTGAAAATTTTGTGAATTTTAGTAAGCCCTTTTCTTGTTTATGTTATGGGGTCCCTATATTCCTGTTGAAACCATAAATGTAGGTTTCTTTGGTATTCCGTTTCCTTTTGATGTTCTGTTTTTTTATTACTTTCTGAATTTTGGACATTTGTAGATGTTTATGATGATGTAAAATGCAACAAACTTTTACTGTATACACCAGAATAATTACTGATAAACTGCTCTCAGTGCTAGAGCGCTGCGCGAAGACATGTTAGCTCCGCTGCCTCCGCAGCGTTGTACTGTGCGAAGACATCTGGTCTCCTCACATCTCAAATTGTATTCCCCCATCCTATTGAAACTTCTTCTACCCCTTAACCCTAAAACTTGTACGTCTCATTTCTTCTTCTCCGTGCCTTTTTTTCTCAATTTCCCGATTTTTGAAAAAAAATTAGGGTTATCAATTTTTTATGAAATTATAGTCAAATGTTGGGCAAATTCTTTCGTTTAGGCCTTCGTTTATACTTTGTTTCATTTTTTGGTAAATTTTATTTTTGTTATATCTCTATAAATTTAAGTCGGATTTGAATTCCATTTGTTGGAGGATAATCTTTAAAATTAGGACTTTCAATTTCAGTCATTATCTTGATTTTTTCCATTTTTGAAAAAAAAAATCTTTTTTTATTATTTTTAATTTTTCTGAATTTTCCTAGCTATGTAAAGCATTGTAATTGATTGACAGAAATAAAAATTTTCGGGAGTTTTTTTTACTAAGGTGAAACATTGGGTTATATGATTTTTTACTTTGTGCTTACAATGGCAATGAGAGAACGACAGACACTAGCTCTAAAATTCCTCTCCTTACTTATGTTCAAGAGGTAGATTGAGGCTTAACTATTTTTTATATTGTTTTGAACACATTGTTATTTTATGAGTTGAAAATTTTGATGGAGGACTCATCAATGATATTTATTCTAAGTTAAGTTAACATGATTTTCCGTGTTAAATTTTTTGATGAAGGATGATATGATCTCAGCTGACAAGCATGCTCTCATTATGCCACCATTCATGGGTGGAGGAAAGCAAATGCATCCTATACCATTTTCTGATTCCTCCATGACTGGTAATTTCTTTGAGATTTACTAGAGCACTTCCCTAATTAATTTGCTAGAATTGAATAGAAGGTTAATTTAACTATCGATATGGCACTTCCACCCCGCTTGATGGATCCTAAGAACGATTTAGCTGTGTATGGGTATGTTACCGTTGCTTGGAAGGAAAGAATGGAAGAAAAAACAAAATGAAAAACTTCAAGTACTGAAGCATCAAGAAGATAAGGATGGAAACAATAGTGAGAGGGATGATCCTAATTTACCCAAGTAGGTCAACCTGTTTTGTTTCTTTTATCATATGCTGCTTTACAGGATCTTGACTTTAGTGTTTTTATTTATATAAATAGTTTTTTATGTTCTATGTTTTGGTCCATCAGATTGCATCTTCTTTTCCTTAGGTTAGTTTTTTATAAGCTTAAATAGATTGAATAATCCATTAACATGAGATATGAAAGAAAAGAGATGAGAAGTTTTCAAACATACACACACTTATTTTTAACGCTATTCAACTAATAACGTGCAACACACGTTCATCCCACTAGTAATTATAAAAATATACACACTAGTTCAGTTTTACCTTCACAGATGCCTGTATTCCACAAGATATTTTTGGGTCTTTTTGAATTAGTTTTAACAAGTTTTTAAATCGAGTTTCACCTCAAGATTTTATGATAATTTCCTGTTTTATCTAAATTCCACTTTGAACTTCGAATGATATTACGACCTAACTTAATGAAAAAACATTGTAATCTTTCAAAAAAATTATCAAAATCTTAGTTGAATACAACTACTTAACTAGTTTGTACACACTTTCAAGATACCAAAAGAAATAAACTTAAATGTATTAAAAACAACATTAATGTAGTCTACTTTTGAACTATTTATGTTCCAACAAGTTATGAAATTTTGGTTTTTGTGTCGGTTAAAGCATGGCAATGTATTTTTAACAAGAGATGTGTTTTATGAGCAATAGTTATTTTCTTCTCTACTATTCTCTCATAAGTATGGCTTCTGTCTTCCCTCAAATGCGATGATTGTAATTTGAGAAAGAGACTTTGGCATGAGATTTGTATGTTTGATATGTCATGATCAATAATGAAACTGCAATCTAATTAATGTAGAATGCGCAAAAAAAAAAAAATGGATAAGAAAGGCAAAGTTGTAAACCCTTCATTTATCAATCGAAGAAGATGACGAAGAAAAAGAAAAACTATACATTTAAGATTGAACACGACAACCTATCAAACTTGATTCTAACTAACAAACACATTAACACTAAGGCTTTGTTTGATTGCTCCACTTTTTCCATGGAAAATGGAATTTGGATTCTATTTTCCAACTTTTGGTTGTTTGATTGTCCAAAATTTTCCCAAAAATTGAAATTCCTACTTTCGTGCCACGTCAACATTTTTCATGAAATCAAGGAATTGGAATTCTCACCAAAATTGTGAGAATTGGAATTCTCGGTTACTATAGCAATTTTTTTAATTTTTTTTTTTTTTTTTGCAATAGAAATAAATTCTAAGAATTATTGTAAAAACGTATTTTTCTTTAATTGAAAATTTTCATGTAAAACAAAGTCAAACGAGCACCAAAAGATAGATGATCTTCTTGATTTTTTTGTTGGCAATGAAACAAATTTCATACTCAATACCAGTAAATTCTATCCCTTTAATTGACAATTTTCATATAAAATAAAGCCAAACGAACATCAAAAAATAATTTTATTTCAACATTTTCCACGTGAAAAATTATACCAATCAAACACAATAATTTACAATTATCAGGAAAATAATTTCTAGGCAATTCAATTCCCTGTAATTTGTTTTCAATTCAATTCAATTCCATCTTTACAATCAAACGGATCCTAAGATTTATACCCAAAAAAATTGGAGCCGAAGAATTTCCTATATGAACCATTTTTCAACGTTCTATTCCATTCCACTAAGAAGAAATGGACAGAATACAAAACATTGTATCTATAGGCAAATATTTTTGTTTGGAATAGCTTAAATAGTTCTTTAAAAATTGAGAGCAAAATCCACAATTGATTTTGATAATGTATTCATGACTTTTATCAATTTTTCGACTAATCATTTTGATTGCAATATCATAGATGGGAGAATATATGAAGGAAAAGCCAAGTGTACAGCTAGCATGACAGCCCTCTCACAAATGTGGGATCCGTTATTATTTTAATCGTGAGCCCCACTTTCCCACGTGAGAGGACTGTCATATAGTTGTGAAATAAACTGTACCTGTAACACAATTCATATATGAAAAACTAGTTTGCATGATTTTTGAAAAGTTACAATGAACTTGTGAGAACAAAAGATATTTTTGGATTCGTTTGATTAATTTTATGAAATTGCTTCTTTCAAATAGACGAGTTTTTAGAAAAAAACTACTCTCGCGTAACTTTCTCTAAGAGACAATTGTGGTAACTGCCTCAAAAAACTCACTTACGAGCAAAAGTAAAAAGGGAAAATTGTAGCAATGATCCCTAATATTTTCATTTTTTGTAAACTTTATCTTAACATTCATTTTGTGCCAACGAAAGTCCATAATATTTCATAAATATGAACAAAATTCATCTAAATGGAAACCGTCCAAAATACCATCAGTTGATCGAAAAAAATCCTTGAACTATCAATATCATGACGATTTTATTGAATGTTGATACCTTTTTGAACGATATTTTTGGACTGTGTTTTGAACGATTTTATTGGATATTGATTTTTTAATTTTCCCGATCAACTGACGGTGTTTTGGACGATTCTTGCCTAGATGGATCTCGGGTGCATATTTATAAAATGTTAGAAATCTCTATTGACACAAAATGAAAGTTAAGGTAAAATCTACGAAAAAATTAAAAGGTTAGAGAGTGTTGCTGCAATTTTCCCAACTAAAAATCATAACGCACGGCCCCAAATTCAGATGTTTCTGCACATAAAGTAAATTGACAAATGACTAATCATTCTCAGCCCTTTGAGAAGCACTTCTCCAGAATCCAGCCTCATCAAATCGATTCCACATCTCTTTATCCCAATCAATTGCTTCGTTTTTTTCACTGTTCCTATAATCTCGACCGTCTGACGTCGGTTCATCATCATAATCGGAATCGAATCCAAACATATTCATATGTGATCGAGTTCTAATTTTCCGTTGATTTTCCTTTTCCTCCAACGACGAATTTTTCCTCTTCTTTTTGAGTAATTGTTTCCCCTTCTTTTCTCTCCAGGCCTTCTTGCATAGCCTCTTGGGGAGCCTGTATATCGCGAGGACCAGGAGGTGCATCATGGCGCATGGACAACAGCAACAAACGGCGGCGCACTCTCCCGCCGTCTCCCCTATTCTACTTCCCCGGTGACTCCCATCACCATCGCCGTTCTCATCGTTCCGATTACTTCCACCGTTCGTCTTTGGTGTCGTAATCAGCAACGGTTGCCTCCGCGTCAAAGACGCCGCCACCACAGCCGACTCTATCGCGATCTTCCCTGCCATAGTTGGCAATTACTGAATCGACTCTGGCGTAGTCAAAGATTCAAGATCATTGACGTGAAACTGTAATGAACATAAAATTTGTGTGTGAGAGAGAGAAAAAAAGATAGAAACCGAAAATAACAAGACTTCCAGATAGACACGACTTTATTTATAGGATTATTTGCATTAATTTAAATAAATTTTGACTCCTACAATAAATAAATATAATTTGAGGTATAAATTTGTATTTAACTTTGTCTTTTATTTATTTATTTATTTGTTTGTTTATTATTATTATTATTATTTATGATAAAACCCCTATTTGGTGAAAATTAAAATTAAAATTTCAATAGATTTTGATAGAAATTTATGAAATGTGCGATTAATAAGTTGTGGACCGCATAAAAATATGTAGGTAAAATTAATTATTAACTTTGACTTAAATTAAAATTTTGATTTAACCATTACCAATCGAGGATAAGTATAATAATAATGGTAACTCGAAAATGTATCAAAAGCAAGTGTTATCTTATGCTTCTACTGTTATAGAAGAGCTTTCTCGTTGAAATCGTATGTTAAATGAGTATTAGGGCTATGTTTAGTAGGAATTCTGGTTGTGAATTTTTTAGACTAGTTTCTTCATGGAAAGCGTGTGTGAAACGATTATTAAGATCTATTTGGTAGGATTTTACTTTTATTTTTTTATAGAAGAATTTTATAAGAAAGTTATCTTTGTTGAATTTTCTCTATAAAAAAAAATTGGATAAATTACTTTCAATTAATTATTCGAACATATTTAAAAATAATTTATGAATATCAAAATTAACTTTTAACTTCTTAAAGATATGCTACACGAAAAAATTGATTCATATGATGGGGAGAAGGGTGGATAAAACAATAAGGTTGTGTTTGATAACTCCATTTTGACAAGGGAATTTAAGTTCCATTTTTCTTTCATTTGCCTTGTTTGATAGGCAACATTTTCTAGGCAATATAATTTCAATTTTCCATGGCACGTGACTTGTTTTCTACCAAATTGAGGAATTCATTTTCTTGCGGGTGGCGTGGGGAGGGGTATGGTTTTTGGTTTTCCAGGCAATTGGCAACTTCTGTTCTTTTTTTTCCTTTCTTTTTTTTTATTTAGCAATAGAAATAAATTCTATCACCAATTCTAAAAAAGGATATTCCTTAAATTGACAATTTTTATGCAAAACAAAGCCAAATAAACCTCAAAAAATACTTTTATTTTAATATTTTTCATGTGAAAAATTATACCAATCAAATACAAAAATTGACAATTCTCAGAAAAATAATTTTAAGTCAATTCAATTTCTTGAAATTCGTTTTCTTTACATTCAAATTTTATTTTTACAATCAAACGGATCCTAAATACAAGAAAATAAATGTATAGAAAGAACAGCACACAGGCAGGCTTTTATCTCACCAAGTCCCACCTAGACGTGGAATTATCTATTTGACTGGTCTTCATTTATTTTAAAAATGGCTTGAGTGAGATTCTACCTACTGTTAGGGCTTGTCTGAGTCCCATTTTTGTTATAAAAAAAAATGTATTTTTGAATAGTATATTGATAAAAAATGTATAGTTTAAAAAATAAAAAAATTAAATTTATGTATAATGTTATTTTATTGAAGAATATGTAGTTGAAATATGATCAAAATACTATTTAAAATGCATTTTTTTCCAAAAAAAATGGAACTCAAAGAAGGGCTAATATTTGATTTCGTCTTAATCGATATTTAAATATATTTTTGTTCATATATTTTATAGAACTCATATATTTTAGTTTAAATGGAGCTCAAATAGGGGCTAATATTTGTTTGATGAATAATGCTCGGTGTACATTATAGACACCATAATGATGTCTCGTTTGATTTTGTGACTTCTGGAATGAATCGAGCAGAAATGACTCCAGGAGTGGGTGACTTGACCACGACTTACTAAAAAGCATGGGTATGGAAATAGAAGAATTTCCCGTAATTGTGAACCTTCACATTCCTTGTTCCCCATTAATTTTTTTTTTTCAATGATACATTCATACAATAAAATATTTTGTGTATAAACTCAAAAAAAAAATTCCTAATTTTAAACTATACATTCGCTAAAAAACACTATTCTAAAATTATTTTCCACAAAAATTTCTCTCTCTCTCTCTCTCTCTCTCTCTCTCTCTCTCTCTCCACCTTTGACCCAGTTACAGGTTTATGTGTCAAAAATAGGCTTTGAAAATTTAACATTTTGGTGGGTGGGGTGGAACAAATTCAACCCCTTTAAAATGATCAATATCTGTATTGATACAATTTTTGGACCATATCTGTAGTAGAGCTCGTGGGAAATTAGATTCGACTCCATTCGTACCTAACTCTTTACATTGAAATTTTCTTTTAGGGGAAATTACACCCATTCATATGTTTTAAGATCTAATTTTAAAAATCAGATCCAAAGTTTGTTTATTTAAAAATCAGATATTTTTAATTAATATATATATAAAATAAATATTTTTAGACAGTGTTTGTTGGGGATTAAAATTGGATTTTTTTAGTAAATTGTGATAGAAGTTTTTGAAATATGTGATTAAAAAGTTGTAGGATTGTTGTCGATTTTATCCCGCTAGTGGATGGATTGTAACAAGTAGTAAAGTGAACCTTTTGAATCCGGATTATCGTTCTCACGAGGACTATACTTTAATACTCAATTTATTACTCCTAACTTCTATTTGATGAAAATAAACAAAAAGAAAAAAGAAAAAAAAAGATTGAATGTGATTTTTAAATCTAATTATTGAAAATTTCGTGAATGCAGCAAAGAATGTTTGAGAATTCAAGTAACGAAATGATATTGGGCCGGAACAATTTCACCTATTGATCACCTTTATTTCTAATATCGAAATTCATAAAACCTAAAGTATTATTCAATTGAATTCTTCTATTATATTCAATTTACCCCTCTTAAGTTCTCATTGAACCTATTTAAATAATTCAATTACATATCTACATGGGAATCAACATTATTTAAATGAAATAATAATTCTAAGAATTTATATATGACCACAGTAATTAATATAAGTATCTCTATACATTAGATTAATTTACCGAATTTTAATATGTGGTCTAAACAAAAATCAGTATCTCAACATAATTATTGTTCATGAAATCATTGAATAATTGGCCAGAAAATTCAAAGCGTTGAAAGCATAATTAAAATCTACACATAAAATATAAAAGAATAAAAATATCAAATAAAAGAAATAAAGGTTCCAAATATGTTACATTATTCGTCCTAAAATTAAATTTAACTACACATATTAATGAGAGAAAAATAAGAAATTATGGAAGACATCACCGAAAATTAACGAAACGTGATTCATTTCCAATTTTGCTCCAATTGTCCAATATTTGCTTCTGCGTGTATCTCCTTTTTTTTTTTTTTTTTTTAGCTCAAGCTGCTTCAATTCTATGTTGGTGTCTCTGCTCCGGTTTCCGTGTGTATTCTAAATAATAAATTCTAGCAACTTGGTCTCAATATTTGCAGCCCAATTTCTGCCCTCTACTGCGTGGAATATAGATATATTAATGGCAGCCATCAAGTGTTCTCTCTCCCTTGGTTTTCTGCGCGTTCTCTATTAATGGCAGAAAAAGAAATCCCCAGTTCCCTAATTCCCAACGTGTGTCTCTCTCTTTCCGCTGCCACAAAGTTTGTACAAAATATATAGAATAAAGATATTTGTTCAAAATTTTATTGACAAAATGATGAACTCACTCTCACAAAATTAACGGATTTCACGTGAATTTAGAAAATGTCGACTTGTGGTCTCCAACTCACATTGTAAGTAGTGAATAAGAAAGTTTGTAAAAATAAAATTATACATGTAATATGATCCAAATATATAATATTGGCTGCCCCTCCCAAATTTTCGTGCGTCTCTTTTTTTTAATAATAAAAGCAGACCTCAATTTCACTTCAAAAAGGACTCTAGCTGCTGCCTAATTCCTCCTGCTTGTACACATCTCTATCTTAACCCTACAGCCACAATATTTGACTCCAATTCTTGGCCATTAATGCGATGTTACTTTTGAAGTCCTCAATCTTTCAATATAATAAATTTTAGTTGTTGAGCCTTTTTATTATTGCAATCCATGTATTCTTTAGTTCAATTCAAGTCATTCACTTTTCAAAGTATAAAATTTGATCTCTGAACTTTGCTTCTAGTAGCCAATTTACTCCTCGTACTTTAGAGTTTGTCATTTCTTTGCCGATTTTTGCTTCCTTCCTTCGATTTCCTTTTTACTCATAGAATTTACCTATTAAACATAAAAAATAATAATTTAGGATATATTTTGTCGAAATAACCATCAAATATCATCATTGTAGGTACCGAATAAGTGTATAAAATATATTTATTAAGGATCCATGAAAGATGTAGTTAATATTGATTGTTTGACTTTGACTTGAATTAAAATCAAATTTTAATTTGAACCAAACAGGCTCTGAATACAACAATTCAAAAGCTAATTCATCTACCACACAATTTCAATCTCAAATCCTATTATCTCTCCCCTATCTCTCTCGTCTTCTTCACTAAGCTGCACACAATTATCACCGACTAAGGCGATCCACACACAGACCACCGGAGGTGAGCGTCGCGCATCATGCGATCAACATGACTGCACACAACCAGCAGCATTTTGGTTCTGGTGATGGCAGTTGAGAATTTGATTCATTCGTGGTGTTAAGGTGGCTGTGGCGGCGATTTGTTGGATTAGGTAGTGACAGTTGTTTTGTTGGTGGATCTTGTTGGTGGCAAGTTTGTTAGATTTTGTTAGTGGAAACCGTGACGATGTTTGTGTTGGTGGTTGTGGTGGTGAGGTGATAGTGGTGGTGGTCATTTAATCCCTAATTTATGTAGTGGTGATAGTGGTGGTTGTGAGGTGATGGTGATGGAGGTGGTCGTTGTGGCAAGGAATTGGGATATGGTCATTTGTTACTAGGGTTGCGATTGGCTTCTCATGCGTTCACAGTTTTTGCACTCATAGTAATATAGTTTGTACTATTTTGTTGGTCGATTGTCCCTTTTGGGAGGAGGTGGTGGTGGTTCTGGTAGCGATAATGATGGTGTCACAAATTACTTTGTTTATTGTAACCATAAAATTGGTTAATCTGTAACAAATAAACAATATGTAACCAATGAAAAGATAAAAATGTGACACCAAAATAATGCGTAACCTAAAAATTTATTAATTTATGACTAGTAAATAAATTGCAACATATAAATTTTTGAAAAATACTATGTGTACACAATGGCATTACACTCCCCTCACATGGAGGGGGGCCCACATGTAATAAAATATTCGTGTAAGTTTGTGTATACACCATAAGAATTTTTCTAATTTTTTTTGTTTGTGATCGATAGACAAATTGTGACCTATAAAATTTTCGAATTGTGATCGTTTAATAATTTGTGACTAAAAAATAATATGTGACTAACTAAATCGCTACTTTGTGACCAAATTATATAGATATGCGGTCTTACTATATTTAATTAATAACATATACAATTAATTAATTAAATCATAAATAAATTTTAATAAATATTTGATTTTTGAAATTTGAAATCCTTCTCAATTTTGAAATAGATGATACCTAACTTCTTAATTTTGAATTTTTCCCTTTCTTTTTGTTCTTTAATAAAAACTTCACTTTTATAATTTTATTTTTAATCGGATTGAAAAAAATAATATTTTGTTTATTAACGTAAACAGTTAAATAGTCGATGTAATCGAAATTGATAAATATACTTAAAAAGATGTCATTGTGACATCTTTCAATGCCATTTGGAAAAATTTCTACAAGTCGACTAAATGAAAAACAAATGCCAATCCTTATTTTCCATTCTTATCAACTCCAATCAATATAATGGGAAGAGCTGTACTATCTGACCAAGGTCAAGGAGAGGTTCAAAAACAAGAGTTGAGGTGATAACATCTCAGCCCTTCATCTGAGTCCATGGGATTTAAATCAAAGGTTGAAGTGGTGACACCTCACCCCCTATTTTTGAGCTGATCCCTGACCCTGGACCAACAGCATTACACCAATTTGGTGTCAAAATATGACGTTGGTCATAACATGCTGACTCCCCATCGTAATTCATAGAGGAAATTTTTTCCTTATTATCCAATATGATTAAAATTCCTTAAACCTCTGGAATCATTGATTGCTAAAAATAGTGATATTTTTTTACAAGATCACAAGTTTTGAAATGAGTTCATAAGTCAAAGTTGAACATAGGCATCAACTGTCTATTGATCAAGCAATGAATTCAGCTCCATAATCGAAACTCGTATACTATGAAAATCCTCCTCTACCTTATCAGAAAAGCATGAGTTGCTGCATGACATGACCTCCAATAAATGTGTCTTTCTCTTTGTAGCTTCTGCTTTTGCTTTCTGTAAATCTCCGATTTTTTGCAATTCCATCTGCAATTCCTCGTCCACAATCTTCATCTCTTCCTCTTTTAGTTCTCCTTCAAACATGCTCTGATGGTACTCGATAATCATGCTCTCAAATTCATTCCTTCCCTCGTCATTGATTTCCAAGAGCATCTTTTTCTCCTCAATTATCTGTTGAAGCTTGTGGTCCATTTCTTGTACAAACTGCATATCCTTTTTTACCTCCATTTCAAGGACTTGTATATCACTTTCCACCTTACCTAATTTCTTGTTTAAAGCTTCCCCTTCCCTTTTCAAATCCCCGAGTTTTTCTCGAGTCTGCTTTATCTGATTTTGCAGCTTTGTTTTCTCTTCTTCAGACTTCAGTAACTCCGTAGCTTTACCACTCAATTGCCAGTTCTTCTGGGAGAGGTCAATAGCTGTTTTCTCGACGTTATCTATGGCAAATAGGACTCTTTCACTTTCCAGTCTTCGATTTTCTTCCTCCATTTGTGATTTCAAGTCTTCCAGGCAGTTTTTCGATTCAAATTCAGATTGTTTAATCTTCATCTGAGCATCCATTATTTCCTTCCTTGAGACATGAAGATGGGCCAATTCCATTTTCCTTTGGTTTAGATGACATACTGAAGCATTCAACCTTGAACTTGCAGAAGTTTCACGCTGATCAAAATAACTAACCGAAGAAGAAAAGCTTGCCAAAGAGTACTTTAGAGCTGATAATTTCTTGTCAAGCTGATCTCTCCTTTCCTGAATCTGAGAAGAAAGAAGCTTGAGTGATGCGTGGCACTTTTGTTTGTCCTGAATATCTTTTTCCATTTTTTCAATCTCTCCTGAAAGGACGTCAACATCAAGGATTGCTCTTTCAAGTGAACCAAATATTCTTATTGTTTGCGCAGAGTCCGAAAGCTTTTCTTGTGCTTCTGCAAGCTTCTTTCTCAATGACTCGAGATCTTTATAAACATTTACAAGAATGGTGGTTGATGATTTTGCCTGAATCTCCATGTTACATCCAGCAGTCCCAGAAACCTCTGTTGCATTAAGTTCCAGCAAACTAGTTTTCTGCCTGATATTACTTTCTTCAAGTTTTTCAAGTTTCATTAACTCGTCTGTTTCAATTCTTTCTTCTTCAAATGGTCTTGCCTCAGAATTCTCTGTAACTTCTAGCAAACATTGCCTACCAGCTTCACTTGAGTCAGAATAATTGCTTATTTCTGAATCATTCAAGCATAGGCCATAATCGTCCTGCACGTTTACTTCATACAAGCAAGTTTCGTCCAATAACTCCTCTGTGCTGGATTCAGGTTGATCCTCCAATACAAGCTCTCTATCAACGTTCTGCACACAGGGTCCAGTGGAACCTGTTTCCTCCCTCTCATATTTATCGTCTTCATAACCAGGAGATTCATCATATCTGAGACATCGGCCTTCATCAATTTCAACAAGTTTTCCTGGACAGTTGAATTCTCCTTTGTTGTTATCATTTTTCTGTTGACCAGAAGCAAGAACTCGTTTAAATTCATCCCTCTCTTGCATGGCCTTCTCATAAAGACCCAACAACTTATCATTTTCTTCATGCATTTCCATGAGTTGATGCTCTAGACTCTCAACTACCTTTTTCATATCCAGTTCCTTCTCTTCACGGTGATGGATGTTATTTTTAGCTTCATCCTCTTGAGGATTTAGAGATTCGTCGGTATTTTTCCTGTTGTCTGCAACAGCCCCTTCATACAATTCAATCAGTTTATTGTTATCCTCAATTAAGACCCTCAGTTTCATCTTGAGTTCATCATTTTCTTTGGACAAGACAATTGCCATTTCATGAGCTTCTGCTTCTCTTTGGCTGGCTGCTGCAATTGCATCAACCATAGTTTTGTTAAATGAGTATTAGGGCTATGTTTAGTAGGAATTCTGGTTGTGAATTTTTTAGACTAGTTTCTTCATGGAAAGCGTGTGTGAAACGATTATTAAGATCTATTTGGTAGGATTTTACTTTTATTTTTTTATAGAAGAATTTTATAAGAAAGTTATCTTTGTTGAATTTTCTCTATAAAAAAAAATTGGATAAATTACTTTCAATTAATTATTCGAACATATTTAAAAATAATTTATGAATATCAAAATTAACTTTTAACTTCTTAAAGATATGCTACACGAAAAAATTGATTCATATGATGGGGAGAAGGGTGGATAAAACAATAAGGTTGTGTTTGATAACTCCATTTTGACAAGGGAATTTAAGTTCCATTTTTCTTTCATTTGCCTTGTTTGATAGGCAACATTTTCTAGGCAATATAATTTCAATTTTCCATGGCACGTGACTTGTTTTCTACCAAATTGAGGAATTCATTTTCTTGCGGGTGGCGTGGGGAGGGGTATGGTTTTTGGTTTTCCAGGCAATTGGCAACTTCTGTTCTTTTTTTTCCTTTCTTTTTTTTTATTTAGCAATAGAAATAAATTCTATCACCAATTCTAAAAAAGGATATTCCTTAAATTGACAATTTTTATGCAAAACAAAGCCAAATAAACCTCAAAAAATACTTTTATTTTAATATTTTTCATGTGAAAAATTATACCAATCAAATACAAAAATTGACAATTCTCAGAAAAATAATTTTAAGTCAATTCAATTTCTTGAAATTCGTTTTCTTTACATTCAAATTTTATTTTTACAATCAAACGGATCCTAAATACAAGAAAATAAATGTATAGAAAGAACAGCACACAGGCAGGCTTTTATCTCACCAAGTCCCACCTAGACGTGGAATTATCTATTTGACTGGTCTTCATTTATTTTAAAAATGGCTTGAGTGAGATTCTACCTACTGTTAGGGCTTGTCTGAGTCCCATTTTTGTTATAAAAAAAAATGTATTTTTGAATAGTATATTGATAAAAAATGTATAGTTTAAAAAATAAAAAAATTAAATTTATGTATAATGTTATTTTATTGAAGAATATGTAGTTGAAATATGATCAAAATACTATTTAAAATGCATTTTTTTCCAAAAAAAATGGAACTCAAAGAAGGGCTAATATTTGATTTCGTCTTAATCGATATTTAAATATATTTTTGTTCATATATTTTATAGAACTCATATATTTTAGTTTAAATGGAGCTCAAATAGGGGCTAATATTTGTTTGATGAATAATGCTCGGTGTACATTATAGACACCATAATGATGTCTCGTTTGATTTTGTGACTTCTGGAATGAATCGAGCAGAAATGACTCCAGGAGTGGGTGACTTGACCACGACTTACTAAAAAGCATGGGTATGGAAATAGAAGAATTTCCCGTAATTGTGAACCTTCACATTCCTTGTTCCCCATTAATTTTTTTTTTTCAATGATACATTCATACAATAAAATATTTTGTGTATAAACTCAAAAAAAAAATTCCTAATTTTAAACTATACATTCGCTAAAAAACACTATTCTAAAATTATTTTCCACAAAAATTTCTCTCTCTCTCTCTCTCTCTCTCTCCACCTTTGACCCAGTTACAGGTTTATGTGTCAAAAATAGGCTTTGAAAATTTAACATTTTGGTGGGTGGGGTGGAACAAATTCAACCCCTTTAAAATGATCAATATCTGTATTGATACAATTTTTGGACCATATCTGTAGTAGAGCTCGTGGGAAATTAGATTCGACTCCATTCGTACCTAACTCTTTACATTGAAATTTTCTTTTAGGGGAAATTACACCCATTCATATGTTTTAAGATCTAATTTTAAAAATCAGATCCAAAGTTTGTTTATTTAAAAATCAGATATTTTTAATTAATATATATATAAAATAAATATTTTTAGACAGTGTTTGTTGGGGATTAAAATTGGATTTTTTTAGTAAATTGTGATAGAAGTTTTTGAAATATGTGATTAAAAAGTTGTAGGATTGTTGTCGATTTTATCCCGCTAGTGGATGGATTGTAACAAGTAGTAAAGTGAACCTTTTGAATCCGGATTATCGTTCTCACGAGGACTATACTTTAATACTCAATTTATTACTCCTAACTTCTATTTGATGAAAATAAACAAAAAGAAAAAAGAAAAAAAAAGATTGAATGTGATTTTTAAATCTAATTATTGAAAATTTCGTGAATGCAGCAAAGAATGTTTGAGAATTCAAGTAACGAAATGATATTGGGCCGGAACAATTTCACCTATTGATCACCTTTATTTCTAATATCGAAATTCATAAAACCTAAAGTATTATTCAATTGAATTCTTCTATTATATTCAATTTACCCCTCTTAAGTTCTCATTGAACCTATTTAAATAATTCAATTACATATCTACATGGGAATCAACATTATTTAAATGAAATAATAATTCTAAGAATTTATATATGACCACAGTAATTAATATAAGTATCTCTATACATTAGATTAATTTACCGAATTTTAATATGTGGTCTAAACAAAAATCAGTATCTCAACATAATTATTGTTCATGAAATCATTGAATAATTGGCCAGAAAATTCAAAGCGTTGAAAGCATAATTAAAATCTACACATAAAATATAAAAGAATAAAAATATCAAATAAAAGAAATAAAGGTTCCAAATATGTTACATTATTCGTCCTAAAATTAAATTTAACTACACATATTAATGAGAGAAAAATAAGAAATTATGGAAGACATCACCGAAAATTAACGAAACGTGATTCATTTCCAATTTTGCTCCAATTGTCCAATATTTGCTTCTTGTTGTTTTTCCTTTTTTTTTTTTTTTTTTAGCTCAAGCTGCTTCAATTCTATGTTGGTGTCTCTGCTCCGGTTTCCGTGTGTATTCTAAATAATAAATTCTAGCAACTTGGTCTCAATATTTGCAGCCCAATTTCTGCCCTCTACTGCGTGGAATATAGATATATTAATGGCAGCCATCAAGTGTTCTCTCTCCCTTGGTTTTCTGCGCGTTCTCTATTAATGGCAGAAAAAGAAATCCCCAGTTCCCTAATTCCCAACGTGTTTCTCTCTCTTTCCGCTGCCACAAAGTTTGTACAAAATATATAGAATAAAGATATTTGTTCAAAATTTTATTGACAAAATGATGAACTCACTCTCACAAAATTAACGGATTTCACGTGAATTTAGAAAATGTCGACTTGTGGTCTCCAACTCACATTGTAAGTAGTGAATAAGAAAGTTTGTAAAAATAAAATTATACATGTAATATGATCCAAATATATAATATTGGCTGCCCCTCCCAAATTTTCGTGCGTCTCTTTTTTTTAATAATAAAAGCAGACCTCAATTTCACTTCAAAAAGGACTCTAGCTGCTGCCTAATTCCTCCTGCTTGTACACATCTCTATCTTAACCCTACAGCCACAATATTTGACTCCAATTCTTGGCCATTAATGCGATGTTACTTTTGAAGTCCTCATAAAAATAAAATTATACATGTAATATGATCCAAATATATAATATTGGCTGCCCCTCCCAAATTTTCGTGCGTCTCTTTTTTTTAATAATAAAAGCAGACCTCAATTTCACTTCAAAAAGGACTCTAGCTGCTGCCTAATTCCTCCTGCTTGTACACATCTCTATCTTAACCCTACAGCCACAATATTTGACTCCAATTCTTGGCCATTAATGCGATGTTACTTTTGAAGTCCTCAATCTTTCAATATAATAAATTTTAGTTGTTGAGCCTTTTTATTATTGCAATCCATGTATTCTTTAGTTCAATTCAAGTCATTCACTTTTCAAAGTATAAAATTTGATCTCTGAACTTTGCTTCTAGTAGCCAATTTACTCCTCGTACTTTAGAGTTTGTCATTTCTTTGCCGATTTTTGCTTCCTTCCTTCGATTTCCTTTTTACTCATAGAATTTACCTATTAAACATAAAAAATAATAATTTAGGATATATTTTGTCGAAATAACCATCAAATATCATCATTGTAGGTACCGAATAAGTGTATAAAATATATTTATTAAGGATCCATGAAAGATGTAGTTAATATTGATTGTTTGACTTTGACTTGAATTAAAATCAAATTTTAATTTGAACCAAACAGGCTCTGAATACAACAATTCAAAAGCTAATTCATCTACCACACAATTTCAATCTCAAATCCTATTATCTCTCCCCTATCTCTCTCGTCTTCTTCACTAAGCTGCACACAATTATCACCGACTAAGGCGATCCACACACAGACCACCGGAGGTGAGCGTCGCGCATCATGCGATCAACATGACTGCACACAACCAGCAGCATTTTGGTTCTGGTGATGGCAGTTGAGAATTTGATTCATTCGTGGTGTTAAGGTGGCTGTGGCGGCGATTTGTTGGATTAGGTAGTGACAGTTGTTTTGTTGGTGGATCTTGTTGGTGGCAAGTTTGTTAGATTTTGTTAGTGGAAACCGTGACGATGTTTGTGTTGGTGGTTGTGGTGGTGAGGTGATAGTGGTGGTGGTCATTTAATCCCTAATTTATGTAGTGGTGATAGTGGTGGTTGTGAGGTGATGGTGATGGAGGTGGTCGTTGTGGCAAGGAATTGGGATATGGTCATTTGTTACTAGGGTTGCGATTGGCTTCTCATGCGTTCACAGTTTTTGCACTCATAGTAATATAGTTTGTACTATTTTGTTGGTCGATTGTCCCTTTTGGGAGGAGGTGGTGGTGGTTCTGGTAGCGATAATGATGGTGTCACAAATTACTTTGTTTATTGTAA
Organism: Olea europaea var. sylvestris; assembly: GCF_002742605.1. NCBI lineage: Eukaryota > Viridiplantae > Streptophyta > Magnoliopsida > Lamiales > Oleaceae > Olea > Olea europaea. The sequence goes on along the minus strand of NW_019263600.1, from coordinate 163,348 downwards.
CCATAAAATTGGTTAATCTGTAACAAATAAACAATATGTAACCAATGAAAAGATAAAAATGTGACACCAAAATAATGCGTAACCTAAAAATTTATTAATTTATGACCAGTAAATAAATTGCAACATATAAATTTTTGAAAAATACTATGTGTACACAATGGCATTACACTCCCCTCACATGGAGGAGGGCCCACATGTAATAAAATATTCGTGTAAGTTTGTGTATACACCATAAGAATTTTTCTAATTTTTTTTGTTTGTGATCGATAGACAAATTGTGACCTATAAAATTTTCGAATTGTGATCGTTTAATAATTTGTGACTAAAAAATAATATGTGACTAACTAAATCGCTACTTTGTGACCAAATTATATAGATATGCGGTCTTACTATATTTAATTAATAACATATACAATTAATTAATTAAATCATAAATAAATTTTAATAAATATTTGATTTTTGAAATTTGAAATCCTTCTCAATTTTGAAATAGATGATACCTAACTTCTTAATTTTGAATTTTTCCCTTTCTTTTTGTTCTTTAATAAAAACTTCACTTTTATAATTTTATTTTTAATCGGATTGAAAAAAATAATATTTTGTTTATTAACGTAAACAGTTAAATAGTCGATGTAATCGAAATTGATAAATATACTTAAAAAGATGTCATTGTGACATCTTTCAATGCCATTTGGAAAAATTTCTACAAGTCGACTAAATGAAAAACAAATGCCAATCCTTATTTTCCATTCTTATCAACTCCAATCAATATAATGGGAAGAGCTGTACTATCTGACCAAGGTCAAGGAGAGGTTCAAAAACAAGAGTTGAGGTGATAACATCTCAGCCCTTCATCTGAGTCCATGGGATTTAAATCAAAGGTTGAAGTGGTGACACCTCACCCCCTATTTTTGAGCTGATCCCTGACCCTGGACCAACAGCATTACACCAATTTGGTGTCAAAATATGAAGTTGGTCATAACATGCTGACTCCCCATCGTAATTCATAGAGGAAATTTTTTCCTTATTATCCAATATGATTAAAATTCCTTAAACCTCTGGAATCATTGATTGCTAAAAATAGTGATATTTTTTTACAAGATCACAAGTTTTGAAATGAGTTCATAAGTCAAAGTTGAACATAGGCATCAACTGTCTATTGATCAAGCAATGAATTCAGCTCCATAATCGAAACTCGTATACTATGAAAATCCTCCTCTACCTTATCAGAAAAGCATGAGTTGCTGCATGACATGACCTCCAATAAATGTGTCTTTCTCTTTGTAGCTTCTGCTTTTGCTTTCTGTAAATCTCCGATTTTTTGCAATTCCATCTGCAATTCCTCGTCCACAATCTTCATCTCTTCCTCTTTTAGTTCTCCTTCAAACATGCTCTGATGGTACTCGATAATCATGCTCTCAAATTCATTCCTTCCCTCGTCATTGATTTCCAAGAGCATCTTTTTCTCCTCAATTATCTGTTGAAGCTTGTGGTCCATTTCTTGTACAAACTGCATATCCTTTTTTACCTCCATTTCAAGGACTTGTATATCACTTTCCACCTTACCTAATTTCTTGTTTAAAGCTTCCCCTTCCCTTTTCAAATCCCCGAGTTTTTCTCGAGTCTGCTTTATCTGATTTTGCAGCTTTGTTTTCTCTTCTTCAGACTTCAGTAACTCCGTAGCTTTACCACTCAATTGCCAGTTCTTCTGGGAGAGGTCAATAGCTGTTTTCTCGACGTTATCTATGGCAAATAGGACTCTTTCACTTTCCAGTCTTCGATTTTCTTCCTCCATTTGTGATTTCAAGTCTTCCAGGCAGTTTTTCGATTCAAATTCAGATTGTTTAATCTTCATCTGAGCATCCATTATTTCCTTCCTTGAGACATGAAGATGGGCCAATTCCATTTTCCTTTGGTTTAGATGACATACTGAAGCATTCAACCTTGAACTTGCAGAAGTTTCACGCTGATCAAAATAACTAACCGAAGAAGAAAAGCTTGCCAAAGAGTACTTTAGAGCTGATAATTTCTTGTCAAGCTGATCTCTCCTTTCCTGAATCTGAGAAGAAAGAAGCTTGAGTGATGCGTGGCACTTTTGTTTGTCCTGAATATCTTTTTCCATTTTTTCAATCTCTCCTGAAAGGACGTCAACATCAAGGATTGCTCTTTCAAGTGAACCAAATATTCTTATTGTTTGCGCAGAGTCCGAAAGCTTTTCTTGTGCTTCTGCAAGCTTCTTTCTCAATGACTCGAGATCTTTATAAACATTTACAAGAATGGTGGTTGATGATTTTGCCTGAATCTCCATGTTACATCCAGCAGTCCCAGAAACCTCTGTTGCATTAAGTTCCAGCAAACTAGTTTTCTGCCTGATATTACTTTCTTCAAGTTTTTCAAGTTTCATTAACTCGTCTGTTTCAATTCTTTCTTCTTCAAATGGTCTTGCCTCAGAATTCTCTGTAACTTCTAGCAAACATTGCCTACCAGCTTCACTTGAGTCAGAATAATTGCTTATTTCTGAATCATTCAAGCATAGGCCATAATCGTCCTGCACGTTTACTTCATACAAGCAAGTTTCGTCCAATAACTCCTCTGTGCTGGATTCAGGTTGATCCTCCAATACAAGCTCTCTATCAACGTTCTGCACACAGGGTCCAGTGGAACCTGTTTCCTCCCTCTCATATTTATCGTCTTCATAACCAGGAGATTCATCATATCTGAGACATCGGCCTTCATCAATTTCAACAAGTTTTCCTGGACAGTTGAATTCTCCTTTGTTGTTATCATTTTTCTGTTGACCAGAAGCAAGAACTCGTTTAAATTCATCCCTCTCTTGCATGGCCTTCTCATAAAGACCCAACAACTTATCATTTTCTTCATGCATTTCCATGAGTTGATGCTCTAGACTCTCAACTACCTTTTTCATATCCAGTTCCTTCTCTTCACGGTGATGGATGTTATTTTTAGCTTCATCCTCTTGAGGATTTAGAGATTCGTCGGTATTTTTCCTGTTGTCTGCAACAGCCCCTTCATACAATTCAATCAGTTTATTGTTATCCTCAATTAAGACCCTCAGTTTCATCTTGAGTTCATCATTTTCTTTGGACAAGACAATTGCCATTTCATGAGCTTCTGCTTCTCTTTGGCTGGCTGCTGCAATGGCATCAACCATAGTTTTAATTTCCATCTGTTCACATTCTCCAATATTGAGCATTTGATTGTTAGTCAAAGAAAGAAGTTCGGTTTGTCCCTTCCGTGTGTCTTCTGCTTTGGCTTCATGTGACATTCTCTCTGCCTCAAGCTTTTCTACCAAGTCTTTAACATGCCTGCAAATTATTTTTTGACAGTGAAGGCAAAATAACGTAACTGGACTCAGAAAGAAAAAAAAATCTTTATGGACAAATAAATTATCAGCACTTAGAGAAAGCAACATATTTTGTAGAAATATTTACTTTTGAAGTCCAGTCTTCATAAAATAGGATGATAACTAAGCTGGATTTAGAAGAAAGGCAGCATAATATATAGTCAAAATAGAAATGATTTTGATAAACAGTTACCTTTCTAACTTTCCTTTTTCTTCAACACAGAAGTCAAGTTTCTTGCGAAGTGAATTGAGTTCTGATTCATTCTGAATGGCCTGAAAGATTGTAAATTGTATTAGTCCAGTGACATGAAGAAAGAAACAGGCCTAGACAAAAAAAACATGATGATTTTTTTGGTAAAAGACCCACATTTTATAGAGAAGGATCTTAAATTAATAAAGATATACCTGCATATGGAGAAACTCATTCTCCTCATTGATTGAGGTACGCCAAGGTGATGCAGAGTCCTGTAGGAAAGAAAAAGAAAAAGAAAAAGAAAAAGAAAATATTATACTTCCAGCTATGCTTTTTGGTTTTCAAAAATGCACATTATTCTTCTTGTCAGCGTGGAATTAATTAATACATTTTTTGGTATCTAAGACTTATTCACTGCACTCGAGAAATGAATGACATATAATGGCTCCAAAAGGGAAAAAGAGAGAAAATCATTGCGTTGATACTTGATAGCAATTAGATTGCATACAGCATTATACAGGATTATGAGTGTAATATTAACTAGAAGTAAGGCAAGCTATTCATAGTTCTGATGAATGAACCATTTTGGTTTGGATGAAAACAAATATCACGACATGCAACGGTGGGAATAACCTTGTGATATTCCCAATGCACCATTTGGCATCTTGCTCAAAAATAATAGATCCACGTGCATTGGTAAATGTTTGACAGAAATTTAGTCACCGTAAGATAAGTTAATTTAATACCTGATAGGAAATTAGAAGATTTTTGTCACTATGAATATCCATTGCCAGATTAGCACTTCCTATCTACACCCATCAATGTATAAATATCATTTAGATATAAAAGATAAGCACCTGAGCGTTCGAGGCATCTGATTCATGCATGAGTTTCCAATCAAGAGCTTCTAGCAACTGCAAATAAAAGAGAATTCAAACGAACATTATGTTAACATAGTGAGAACAAAGATATCCAATGTGACTGAAAATCTAAAACTCTAGACTAACGTTAAACAGGTTAACCACATCCATATGATGGAGTCACATTGACAATAATGTTAGATCCTAGTTTCACATTCCATTTAACATGGGATACAGTTGTATTCCAGCATATTTTATCACCTTCTCCATTAATCACTCTGTTAACCGCCAATTCAAAGCCATAAACAATGTCCCCAAAAATTTATTGACGCCAAAGGTAGGCAAAGAAGAGGTAAATTTGCTCTGATTTGTTCCTAAAAATTTCCCTACCCCCAGCCACACATGCAAAACCCCTACCGGAAATGACAAAAACAGAAACAAAAAAAATGCATTCTCTTCCTCTCCAAGTTTCCAGTTGGCTGGTGGACAGCCTCACAGCTCAATTTTTGAAAAGACTATTTGTCCAGAATTCTGTAAATTAAAATTAACTTCTGAAGCATGAAAGATATTGCTGAAATCAAAATGTATAGGAAAATAACTTATAACAAAAATATATAATAAATTACATCATATGCATTCAAAAAAAGTTGGGAAATTCATGGCCTGAAAAAGCACAAATCAACATTATGGTTTGTAAAGTAAAACAAATTCTTAGCCATGTTTAAAGAACAGATTTTTGTGGTTATTCAGAATTGCTTTGTAGATCATGACTAGAATAATCCATGCATATATGAAAACACGCTCAAATAAAACAATGATGTGAAAATTTTACCTTGTTCTGTAATATCATTATCTGCTCATTCATTCTTTCCCGTTCACCTTCTTCATAAAATGACTTTAACCTGAATTATTGAGCAATATTAAGTAATAGAAACTAGATTACCCAAACACTACAGAGAGAATGCAAATGATGGCTAGAGAGCAAAAATACACATGAAAGGAAAAGAAACGACAGATGACTGATGCAGATACTTGTTGGAGAGTTAGAAATATGTTAACACTTGCTGTTTTTGGACTGAACGAGCAAATGTAAGAGGAGTTGTAGTTATCGACTCAATTTCATTCCAATCTATTTTACATACAGAATGGAATTGTCATTGCATAAACTTAGTGCTTCATTATTTTGAATTACTTCTTGACTTTCTTTAATCAATAAATGAAGCAAATTTGAAGTCAAGTGAGAAAAATGTAACAGATTCACAAGTGGTTTTTGTTATCAAGTAACTGAGTGAAACACTTAGAAGTTAGAACCAATAAAAACTTGCCTTCTGATCTCTTCTTTCAACCGCAAATTCTCCATAGCAAATCTTGTGACCTCTTGGTTGCGGTCAACCTGAGTACGTAGGACCTCTATTTCCTTTAAGTGCTCCTCCTTTTCTTTTAGCAAATGAGTCTCAGCAGAGATCTTTCCAGAAGCAACAGCTTCAAGTCTCTTTATTCCTGATTCTCGGAATCTTAATCTCATCTTCAAACCTTGTATTTCATCTTCCCTTTGTTTGGCCTGATTCACAATCACAGAATAAATCAATTACTTAAAAAATTCAAAATTACATTATTCTGATCCTCTACTTGCTTCTCCTAGCACATCAAATTCTTGCTGATGCCTTGGATAACTTGGGGTAATTAAGCCCAAAGGAAGATTTAGTAACGCCATAATTCTTGATTGTTTAGAATTGAATTTCCCAGATGACAACAAATAATGAAGCACCATATCTTCCTAATAAAAATACATTTTTATAGTTGACTCATTTCGTTGGCTTATTTAAGGCTTTATCCTGTACAGATATTGGAATTTTCCATATAAAGGGTCTCTCAACTTTCTTTTTTCTCTCTCCATTCTCCTTCCCCCAAATTTACTGAAAGTAAATCCCCAACTATCGACTCTTCATGTTGTTATCAAAGTGAGGTGACATTTTATAAGCGTTCATAGGGCTATGCCATCCTGAATTAATTTGTCAACAATTTGTATCAAAAAAGATCAAAAGCACTTCTCTAGTTTGGAATCAAGTCAATTTGAAACTTTATGTAATTGAACAATTTATTCATAAATCATAAAAGCATTTTATAAGAATAAAATTAGAATTAGGAAGAACTTTAATTGGGTTACACATACCAGCTGCATAGCTGCCTGATTCTCTGCTGTCAATGTCTGCAGTGCAATGTCTTTATCCTTTTCCCTGCGGAAAGCTCCAACAAGGGCAACTTCAAACTCCTTTTTCTGAAGCTGCAAAAAGAAACTTCATGAAAGTTTAAGTCATGTAAAAAATTACTTCTCACAGATGGTGATTCATGCTACTTACATGTGACATCTTTTTATCCGATATAAGCGGACTGGAAAATCCATTAAGCCTTTCCCATTTAAAGGATCCTGGAGATCCAGGAAAGGTTACTGATAAAATGTCAGCATCATTGCCTTCAGCTCCTCCACTGACTAGACTTCGTAAACGAGATACTTCTTTCTGGAAATAACATTAATGGTAATGATAAATATCAAGTACAACAAAACAAAAGCATTCAGAAGAACCGATATTATTCAATTCAATCCTGCTTTTGAAGACTGATGAAGCAAACTTTGAATCACTTTCTAAGGCAAAATTCACTAAGATAAAAACAGGAAAAAAAAACTCACTAGTTTTAAAGTAATGTTACAATCTGATACTTTTAAATAAGATGTACAATATAATAGTTTAACATATGCAAAATGTTTAATCAACACACTGGTTAATTGCATATTTTAACAGTGTGCTATTAAAATGAAGTCAACGTTCCAATCCCTCAGTCAGGGCTTCTTCAGCTGTATCAAACTGGGAATATAGTATGACATGACTTTATGACCAAATTACAGCACTAATTCATACGTTTGCAAAATTACACCAAACGAATGGCCTGGAAATTCGAAAGTGAGGAAACAAAATCAAGAGTATGTTTGGCTTATTTTCAAAAATAAGCCCAGCAAAACATGCTGCAATGCATGGTAATATCAACTTGAAACACAATTGAAGTGACCTAATGCATATGCTATCTGCTTTAATTCTTTGTCATTCATTAAGGCTTTTCTGAATTTAGGATCTCATCAACGTGTCGATTTTGATACTTCTGAATAGTGCTTTTTCAACAAATTATACTTGTGATATGAATTTGGATTTTACGCCTCTGGGATGCAAAACAATTTTAATGAGCAAACACTAAAATAAGTGACCTTTGATGCACTTCCAGACTAGGAGTTTGTAAGACAACCTATTTATGGATGTTGCGGGTTAATCAATATAAAAAGTGAGGCTAAACGTAAAATCATAGCTGAAGTAGGATTGTAGTTGATACCTTGAGATTTTGGTTCTCCATCCTCAAAGCAAGCACATCCCCAGAAGCATCTTCATTTATAATAGCCTAATAGAGTAACAAATGCAGTGTAAGAAAAGAAAGAAATGACAACTTTATAGCTACCACCAACCTACAAGAAAGAAATAACAAAATATTACGCATTAAAATTTCAAGTGGATCTTAGTTTGAAAAATAAAATAAAATAAAAACTTGAATGAGTAAAACATTTCAACTACCAAGTGGAGAAGTTGGGGCAAATTTTAATGGCACCATAAATTGCTAAATGTTTGCTTACTGAATCATTTTTAAAGAACTATGGCATGAATTATAACCTAATGGATACAGAATTGGAGAGAGTCAACCAATATATATGACCAAGCAACTTACTTACATGATTTTTTATAAATTTGGCACGTTGGGCAAACTTCAACGTACTTAGAGTCTCCAGTGAGCAGCTGCACATGCATAATGCAGTGTTACTTGAATTTCATGTGATAACTTTATGGAAACAAGATAGCATTCAGATGTCCCCTTCAAAGAAGTGTGCAATAAACAACGTAGACCCATTGATCAAATGGTTGGGAGAAAGAAGATCAAACCAGATAGAAGGGCTAATATTTGCAATGATGATTGTCTTGGCATTCCCTCCCAGAGAATCCTGAAAAAGGATATAAATGAAATTGGATATACTAAACTATTGAAGGCAATATTAAATGATTCAATTTATCTCCTTCCTAAAATCTTGAGCTTTTAGATGAAATATTTCAAGATGGTATTAGAAGCGGCAAATGTCCCAAATTTAAGTCTTGACACCACCAATTTATGAAAAATATCAAAGCATTTGATCAATAAATGAACATGGCCATGACGAGGCATGCCCACAACATTTAAATGAATAAATTTATTTCCACTCTAGCAGCTTAAACTTTTAGATAGAGTGATTAAAAATAATTTTTTTCTCTTGACTCTGAATTGTAAGTGGATTTATTTAATGCAAGTGTATGAAAGAAGAATCCTTTAGTATTTTCAAAATTTAAGATTGTAAAATAAATAAAGAAGAAAAAAGTTTCACAATACTGCAAATCATGTACCCCAAAGTCTTCAAAACGAAAGAAAGTGATAGATAGCAGATACAACTTGTAATCTAGTTCTGGTTCATAAATATATCGTTATGGACAGGCTCTCAAGTTATTCATTCTTCTATATATCCTATGAAGGGCAGGCCTAATTATCATGTGCATTGAGAGAGATTGAAGTATCTTAAGATACTCCACAATGGTTAAACGACAACAATCCATGGATGCATAATGTGTACTTGCACTCATGTTTTCCAGTAAAACTTGTCACCTGAAGCAAAAATGTGAGCTTTGAATCCCTATAAGGAACGTGAAGTGACTTCCCATTAGAGATGTTCACCAGGTTCATTATGACAAGCCTGAACAAATCCATTTTAAATCTCATAGTTAAAATAAAACATTAATAATGAAAATATCCAATATGTTTAACAATATCAATGACAAAAGTTCGTAACAAACCCTAATGTAGAAAGCGACTTGTTGATGTTTGTAGCTTCCTTTAGACGTTCGCCTTCAGCACCAGAGCTCTTCTGCCTATGTTTGTGAAACAAAAAATAAAATAAAATAAAATAATAAATAAATAAATATATATATGTATATATATATATGAAAATCTTTTAACAGTATTATGTGATTTTCTCAATTGTATCTGTCATATATATACTCTTACCTTTCAGATCCTGCTAAATCTACAAGATTAAGTCGAGCAAACCGGTGATGAGTAATCCCTTGGGACTCCCACTGGAAAGGAGGATCAGTTATAATTTACATAAGATCACTATGTCGAAGGGCAAAATGTGAAGAAATAAATGAAGATGATAAAAATAGCTCTAACCTTGCTTTCTATGATGCACGTGAATACACTATGGGAACGACTACTAGCACGATTCATATTAGTCGCAGCTACCTTTCTGTTAGCTGAACCCTGAAACACTCAAAATTTTTAAACCACTTTGTAACTAGAAAAGGGAGCCATGCTTGTTGAGAGAGCAACGGTTAGGAAAAATAACACCGTAAGACCTGAGTATTTTATGCACATTTTATAAGATAAAGAAAGTAACCATCAATCCATTTAACAGAAATCTAATAATCCTTCAACGATGAAGTTTTTTAGGCTATCTTGCATGTATAACTCATATCAAAATATACAGTAATTAACTAAATAACCAAAAAGGGGAAAATCAGTGGGGGTGAGCTCGAGCCAAATTCAGTTCCACTTTTTTGATGATACATATTTGAAGATAATTTCTAGATTTTTCTCAATAAAAGTGTCGTCAACGTACAGAGAAAAATAAAATCTACCAATTCTATTTGCTCGTTTATCTAAAATATAATATCATTAGTTCATTTACCATTGCTAATCAGAGAAGTTTTATCTCTATCATCAATTATATGAATTATATATTGCTTCAGAGAGGACAAGAAAATGAACGTAAATAAGTAATGTTTTTCCCTTGGTGAGGCTGAGAGCAGAAAAGGAAGCTATTTTTAAGGAAAACCTGAATAAGTTGCTGGATTACATCCCGAGCACTCGTGACCTCAACCTCGTTGAGATTTTCTACATAAATTCCTTTCTTAGTGTCTTCTCTGATCTGCAGAAAGTCAATTAATACTGTCCATTAGCATTTCTCACAAGGGCCTTGGCCTAGGGAAAACAACCACATAGGAAGATGTCGGCATTTTAGTCAAATGACATCCTGATGTATACCAGAAAGCTAAATTATATGTTACACATTTTATGTTGTGATACTTTCAAATTCTACATCTCCACAGAATATACATAGGAGTATTATCTATATCAAACAAGGTCAAACTTATTTAACCCGAACAGCTTCAATAGTTGGTTCATGTGCAAGTAAGATTTAACAATGAATTAAGAATCCAATCCAATTCTCCACCCCCAACTATTTGGCAAGAGAAACACAAATATATTTGGAGGCTGGAGTTTCAAAATCTTTTGTCAAAAGTAAAATAACAACTTAATATAGATCGCCAAGGTGTTTTGTTCCCTAAAAATGTGATACAACTAAAGATAGCGGTGGGTATAGACAGCTCCATATGAAATTCAAATATACCACCAAGGAATGTGACCAAACTGGGACACAGTAAGGAACAATACCTGTAAATTGACAGATGAAGGATCCAAAAGATCAAGAATCTGTTCATTGTAAATCTCTAAGAATGAACATTTACAAGTAAATTTTATTTTTTCCTCCCTGCGAGCTTCCTTTTCCTGTAAAAAATAAAGGAACCACAAGAGGCAACATTATATTTGCAATGCAAAGATATGTAGATAGGTCTTACGTACAATCAAACTACAGGTAATCGCATATAATAACGTCTTAGTCATGTAGAAAATGGAAAAGGAAAAACTTCTCTACAAAAGCAAAACAGCAATTAACCTTGAAACTTTTCCACAACTAAAATTTGGGCTCCAAAAGACTTTTCTTTGATGTAACAAATGATTTTTTTTGTTCAAAGAATATAAAGGCCAATTCCATTAGGTTGGTTTTTCAGTGGCAAATTCTTAAATCAACAGATTTTATCATTAATTTCAAGACAAAAATTGCAGAAAACTCATGGTCTTCAATCAATAGATGAATCAATTCTTATAGTATACCTTTTGAATTCTAGAGAATAGGTATTCGAAGACTCTAGGTGTCATTCCACAGTTAACACTGTGTCTTCGCGTGCCACCCTCAATGTCACCAAGCATTGTGTGAGTTTTTCCACTTCCAGTCTATATGGAAAAGATAATTGAACCATACAAGAATACTATCAAAATCATGCATTCAGCTATCAATAAGAGGGCTGCAAATTAATGTAAAAAAATAGTAGCTAGCTATATCCAACTAACTATAAAGAGCTTTGCATTATAAAAACTAAGTGAGACTGAAATTCCATGAAAATGCGGATGCTTTAACTCACTTGTCCATAAGCAAACATGCAACTGTTATATCCTCCCACACAATTCTCCACCATAGGCACTCCAGCTACTTTAAATAGCATTTCCTGATAAAATATTACAAACATGAATTAAGGTGATATAGAAAAGATATTTGTTAGCAAATAAGGAATACTGAAAAAAAATATTACCTGGCTAACATTTTCATCAGCCACCAGGTCAAAGGTAAAGCGTGATTCTGGCTGCCCTGTCCAAGTAATTGACTGTGAACTGTCTTGCCTAACACATCTATTGTGCCCTTGCAGTGATATTTCAGAACCACTCAAAGGACGAGTTCTAATAATAACCTGTACCAAATCAAACAACAAAAGTACTACTTAACCAGCATTTTTAACGTCTATAAAGTTTCCCTTTTAAACCCTAGCTTTAGCACTTGTAGAACAAAGTTATGGACTTATGGTTTGAAACATGACTTTGTTAATTCCTACGGCCTCAAGATTAAGATTCACAGGAAATTTAATTCTCTAGCAATTATAGACAATACTCCCTCTTGTTGGGTACAACATTGAAACACAGACCACTTTGGGAAGTTGAAACTGCAATCACCTTAAAATTCCAAGATACAAAAATATTCTTCCAGTAAGAGCAAGGTACAAAATTTTGTATCCATAAGAAGTAACAATTTCAATTTACCCTTGGTGTCCCAATAATTTCATAACTGGAATATAAAAAAGTTTCATGCAACCAGATTGAGGTACAACAATTGGTGCTAAACGTACAACCTGCACGTTGCCTTGTGCAAGTGGAAGTAAATTAGCTTACATCCCGTCAATCAAGTTATGAAGTGCATTAAGCTCATAGCCTCACTGCTAAACCAATGTATGCCGACAAATACAGAATATTCAAAACTAACATATTAAAAAAAACAATTAGATTTAAAAAATAAAAATAAAAACAAAAACAAAAACAAAAACAAAAACAAAAACAAAAAAAATTAGATACCTGAACATTGTGGTCTTTCCAGAAGGAGGGATCTTCACGGAACTCGAAACTGCGACTGGTGTACGAAGTGGTGTCGCCATCATCAGATTTACAGGCCTTATCCTTGTAAGTAGAATGCACTAAGAAATTATCTTCAGAAGCTGATTTCAACAACAATTCCGGCGAGCTCAAGCTCTTCATCAACATCGTCGAGGAGTCGGATGGGTCGGATTGTTGGTATCGGAACGGGGTTCTAACTGCGTTCAATGATTCAGAATTATTACCAGAAATCAGCGGCATTTTTGTGACGAGAGTTTACAGGATCGAAATATGGATGGAAGGTGTAGAGGGAATTCTAGGGCACTGGTGGTTAAGAGGGAGGACGGGGGGTTTGAGATTTGAAAAGTTGAAGTGTACCGTTTGAGATTTGAAAATTTTGAATTACGGAATAATGGAGCCAGGTTTAAAGGTGGGTGCGGCCGTGTAGGGGGATGAAATATGAAATTACCATCATGACCTTATGAAATGTGAAAATTTGTTATAAGAGGGTGTTAGAATCACATTTTTATGAAAAATGTATTTTAGAATAATAAATTGATGGAAATTTGTGGTTAAAAAATAGAAAAAATAATTATTTACCTCTAATATTATTTTAATGAATAATGTATTATTGGAAAAAAAAATGTATTTTGAAAAGAATGAGAATCAAACAAGATCTAAGAATGAAAATGAAAAATATAGTAGTTACAGCCCCACACAAGAGATAGATTTTTAAATATAAGCCTTGTTTGAGCCACATTATTTTCAAATATATTTTTAACAGTAATTTGACATCATTTCAACCACATATTATTGAATAGAATAATACACGCAAATCTAAATTTTTTTTTTTATTTTTTAGTCACACATTTCTCATTGATTGGACATGAATAATGCATTTTTCTTCTTAGAATGTGGCTCAAACATAGGCCTAGTGACTTGATATGACGGATAACGGTCATATTTTTTATTTTAATGACTAAATAATAGGAAACAAATGGGATTATGTTTGTTTGGTTATGTAAAGGCCCTATTTGGGCCGTATTATTTGAAAAAAATATATATTATTAAATAGTAATTTGACATCATTTTAATCACACATTTATCAATAAAATAATATTACACACAAATTTAAAACGTTTCTTTATTTTTTAACGACACATTCTCTATCAATCAACTATTCCAAAATACATTCTTAAAATATAATGTGGCTCAAATACATACTAAAAATTTTAACTTATAAGCCCCCGTTTGACCCCATTTTGTGAAAATGAAAATTGGTGGAATAGGGTTTTTTTTTTTTTTTTTTAATGAGTGGTTGAAAAGAATGAAAAGTTTTTATTTACGTGTAAAATTATTTTATAGAAGATTGTGTGGTTAAAAATAGGAAAGAGAAAAATCTAAATTTTTTCTTACTTTTTAACCACATATTATTCAAAATTCATTATTCCAAAACTTATTTTTCAACTTTAATGGTAGGCGAACCAGGCTTAATTTGTACTCATATTATTCAACTTCACAAAAGAGAAGTCCTCGAAAGTCATACAATATAATAATGGTAAAACAAGCGATAATAGAAGCAACTCTCTTAGTATTGCAACGTCATTTCAAATAATCCAAAGTACAATAAACAAAACATTTTCTTAAAATAAAAATTAGACAGAATTTTGTGCAATAAACTTCTTGATAAGTATCATTAACTCGTTTGATGGTTCTGAATTGGGATTAATGGTGAAGAAGCCATGCTGCTGCCCTTCAAATTCTGCATATTCAATCTTCTTTCCCCAGTTTTTCATCTTCTTTCCCCAGTTTTTCAATTTCTTTGCATACTCTTCAGCTCTATCTTTCAACAAATCAGATCCTCCAACCACAACTAGAATTGGGTCAAGGCCCATTGTCTCCAGATTCGGGCTCATGGGCCCAAATGGGTTCACAAGTGGATGATCAGTTGTTTCTCCAAGTGGTAATGATAGCCTCCAAAACCTAGCCCAATAAGAAAAATATGATAAGGTCCACTTTGATTATCATTCAATAAATTAGTAACACTGAGTTGCCATTTCCATATGTTAGGTAAAGCTTTTTTATTATAAGTTATGAATCATACAGAATGTGAAGATAATAAGTGAATAATAGCTAATTCTGCATAATGCGGATAGAAATGATTTTGACCACTTTATAAACTTGAAATGGCTTTACAAAACATACTAGCAGTTGTGTTTTAAATTATTAAAGACCTTATTGCCAGAAAAAAAAAAAAAA
>NW_019263600.1:122952-145242 GCF_002742605.1 Olea europaea var. sylvestris | reverse complement strand
TTTAATTAAAGTAGAAGGTAAGCAGTTTCCATTTGTGATCCCATCAGTTTGTGGGACTCTTTGCATGATTTTATCTACCCCTTGATGCTGAAAGCAAATGAAGCCTGCAAGTGATAGATTGTTGTCTATCCCCTTTGTGCATTGTTCAAGCTTGAGTGTACAGCACACCAACAATTCCACACAAGAAGACAGATATGTAAATCTTTATTGGACAAGCCTTTTCTCTTTAGCTGGTATAGATTTCCATATTGTGAAAGACTTCAAAGATGTAATTATTTGGCAATAAGATCTTGACTTGGCTATGTTTGGAAAATGCAATATTCCATAGCCATCAGCCAAATACTAATTGCATAGAGGTGAAAACCGTATATTTTAAGCATCACAGGCACTTCAACTATTTTAGGGAATCTAAAATAACAAAAGATAACCATATGAACACATTATTGATCGTATAACCATTAAAAACACAATTCAACGAACACACTCAAAAAATGACATGAAGTACCATTTCCAGCGCACCTCTCACAAGCAACAGGATCTCCCTACAAAAAATTAAACGTGGCAACATAAAATAATGATATAAACACAGCTTAAAGCACTTGCGTACACTTGCTTTACCTAGTGACAGATTGAATTTTTACTCTAAAGATTGAATATAATAATGTGCAGTGTGAGCTAAATTTATGCCAGAAATGAGGAAGAAGAATGTAATCAAGTTCAAAATTTATTGGAAATAGGGCTTCATCTGTTGTTGTGGTTAACATTTTAGCAATGTTATTGTGGATTGGGTAGTACTCAAACGAAACTAAAATCTAGTTTATTGCATCGTCTATTCTGGTCAAGCACGTCGTACCCAACATAATCCACCTTTTATTTCTTCCCTGGAGCTAAAATTATTACTTCGCAACAAAATTCTAAAAGAACTTTTAGAGAATTTCTCTTACACTATCGTGGATAGAAGTTTCAGTCTTTCTTAACCAGTACTATTCAAATTAACAAGACTACAATTATCACAACAGGTCAATTTCTACGAAAGGAAGTATTAGTACACTCAAAATAATATTGCATCGTCTATTCTGGTCAAGCACGTCGTACCCAACATAATCCACCTTTTATTTCTTCCCTGGAGCTAAAATTATTACTTCGCAACAAAATTCTAAAAGAACTTTTAGAGAATTTCTCTTACACTATCGTGGATAGAAGTTTCAGTCTTTCTTAACCAGTACTATTCAAATTAACAAGACTACAATTATCACAACAGGTCAATTTCTACGAAAGGAAGTATTAGTACACTCAAAATAAGCAGAGCCCAGAACATGATTCATATTCCTAAGGTTATGCAAGAATTGGGTCACCTTGAGACCAAGAAAAAGGGAGAGAGCAATGGCACCCAACACACTGACAGTAACCAAGAAAGTCTGAGTGTCAACAGCGGGCAATTCAGAGCCTGTGAATAGCAAAATTGGACTCTTTGCGCTAATGGGCTGAATAAATCCTTGCAACAAAAGTTTGGAAGAAAGACAAATGGAGGTGGCCGACGGGATCTCTGCACTTATAGATACAGGAAGAGTGCAGTGAGAATGAAACGAATAAGAGAGAAAAGAACGAACAATAGTAGAAGAAGATGAGTGAAAAAGTCGTGGTAGTGGTGTTGCTGCCATGGAGATATTGAAACGAGTGGAGCTCTGGCCTTTTGTGTGGGCTGCAGTGAGTATTTTCCTTTCCCATTTTTTTTTATCAACTATAATAAAAATTCGGGGAAAACTCCTAAATTTACAAATTATTTATAAATAATTTTTTTTAATCATGCGTTGTGATGTACCCACGGACATTATTTTCTCATTCAATATTAATTTCTATCTATTTATAAATTAAAATCGTTATAAATTCTTCTCTATGAAACTCATTTTTCTTTAAGGCCTTTTGAAGCCACATTTTCCAGGAAAAATAGATCTTGCAATAATGATTTTTTTTAGCGAATGTATAGTTAAAAAATAAGAAAAATTTTCAATTTACATGTAAAATTATTTTAAAGACAGATGTGGGGTTAAAAATGAGTTTTAGGTAAAATAGAGCTCAAATGTTAGCTTCATTTTCAACTACAGGTTATCTTAATAAAATAATTTTTTTCAACTTTTTAATTATATATAATTCAGAAAATCACTTTTACTAAAATCATTTTTCTCTTAATAAAATATTTTTAAAATATACACATAAAATGGACCCTTAATTTAGAGAATAAGCCTTGATTCTATTATTTTCAAAATACACTTTTCTCTATTTTTTTTTTAATCACGCAATTTTCAATAAAATATTATTATACTCAAACCCAAAAATTTTCCTTATTTTCTAACCACGCATTCTCTATTAATCTATTATTTCAAAATGTATTTTTACAATAAAATGAGACTCAAAGAGCCAATAGTGTTATAACACCGGCTTAGATGACGTCATGTGATAAACTTAATGAAAGGTGTAATTAAAGCCCTATTTGGCTCCCTTTTTTTCAAATTAAGTGAATGTTTGATATTGATTTTTCTCCCCAAAAAATCAGTTTTTTTATTGTTATTTCACTAATTCAGCCATTATTTTTTTATTTCTTCTCTTACATATATGGTCCACTTTTCTTTCTAAAGATCAAAAATTCAATTCTCAAAATCACTACTGAATAAACCCTAAAATGGGTGGAATGATATTTTTTGAAAAATAAATGGTTAAAAAAGAAGAAAAAATTTCGATTTACGTGCAATATTATTTTTATGAAATATTGTGTGATTGAAAATAATAGAGAAAAATGAAATTTAATTTAATGTAGACCAAACGGGGATTAAGTAAATCATTGATGTTACGTTAATGCCACCTACCAATATTTTAACACCAATAATATAATATATATTAAGTTCTTGTTTGGTTTCAATTTTAAGTCAATTAAAATCAATTTTTTGACCGTTATTTCAGTGTTTTAATCGTCATTCTTGAATTCTTATCTCACGGGTAGGATCCACTTTATCTCTAACGGTCAAAAAATTAATTCTTAAAATTCCTACCAAACAAGCACTAAATAAATATCACATAACGTGATAATCATTTTTTGGACAATTTTAACCCTTTTACAGTTCAATTATTTCAATAATACCTCACTTTCGTTTTTCAATATGTAATAAATACTATAAAATTTCGTGTTATTAATTCTCAATTAATTAATATTAATATTAATCTAGACTCAATGAATCTTATTTTACATGAATTTAGAGTTATTATAGATGAATTTATTTCTATTCGTATATCTATGAATTTTAAAGGGTGTTTAAATTCACGTGTTAGCAGTTAATTCTTATGTACCAAATGAATATTGACTTAATGAATCTTGATCTCTATGAATTTAGAGTTATTAATGATGAATTTATTTCTAGTTATGTATCTAAAAATTTTAACGGGTGTTTAAATTCAATATATCGAATGCAGTATAAAAAGGTTACTAATTTTTTTGCATTTCATCATCACAAAAAAATTGAATCATAGAAGTTGAGTTTTGAGAGTATAATTTTTTCTCTTAAATTTTTATCCCAAAATTTATTTATTTAATTCATTTGAAACTTATCAAATCCTCAAAACAAATTATTCGCCCATTGAAATGGGATCAAGAAAATAACTTAGATTTGACCAAATGAGAGTAAATAGATTTTTTGAAAATAATTTTGTGAAAAATGATATTTTTGAAGAATATATGATTAAAAATAGGATAAAGTTTTGAGTTCACATAAGATTATTTTATTGAAAAAATGTGTAATTAAAAATAAATTTGAAAAAAAACGAATTTTAAGCATCCCTACTAAATCGGAGCATCATTAAGTATTTCTTCCTAGAGCAGACAGTACGTAAGTTAACGATTTGGACACAGAAATCCAGTTATTACAAAAAAAAAAATGTGTTTTTTTTTTAATGACCATAATCTCATGCCCAGTCGTTCTCTTATGTCTCTTATGTAGCCCATCTTAACCCATGATCTTTTCCTTAAGGGAAATTGAAGTTGAATTTTGGTACTAATTGGACGAGTTAAGAGAAAGGTCATATGAGTTCGAATTTTGGAGATTTGATATAAATTCGTGAAGAATATAATGAGCTCAAACTCTGAATAGTACATAAGTTAACAACTTGAACATGAGGCATCCCTCTCAAAAAAGCCGAGAAGAACCAAATTTAAGTATCTACTGTTTTCTAGCATGTAAGCTAGATTGACACACTCAAGTTGGTTATTGGTCAGAATTTAATGTAAGTAAATTATTTATTTTATACTGAACATTGTTGTCAATAATTAAAATTTATAAAAGGAAAATTACTTAGAAACATACCTTTAAAAACTAGTTTTCAAAAAATAAGGAGAGTTAATTTTCATTTCATAAATCTAGCAATAAATAGAAATTATTAAATTAATTAATACATGATTATAATAGAAAACGTTTTATATATCCACCCCGCCGAACACAACCACCCACTCAATTCAATATTTTTCTCTCCTCTAGTTTTATGTTATAATCCTATTGCCAAATTTCCTCTTGAATAAATTCTCCTCTTGCTCTAATCTTTCACTTGGAGTAGCAAAAGCTAATAGAATCAGTGGCGGACGCAGATATTTGAAATTAGTAGGGCACGATCAAAATTATTAAAAAGTTACTAAAAAATTATGTATACTAAATGAACACGTACAGGTGATCATTAACATAGATTCACAAATCTCATATTTATAATAAATATTAATTCTCAAAGAATTCCAAATAATTTCACATAAATAATGAATAACAATTTTTAGAGAATTTTCAAATTAAATATCGCAAATGACAAAATAATCTTAAGTCTCACTCTCTCAGTTGTTCAGTTATTGCTGTAACTTCATTCTAATAAAAAAGTCCAACTACCATTAATGCCCAAATCTGATTTTTGGTTCTAAAAATTTAAAAAAAAATAAAATCTGGAAAGTTGGTGGGTCACTTGACCCACCAGGACCATGCATAGGTCCGCCAATGAATAGAATCTCATAGAAAAAATGGCAGGTGATTGAGAAAGAGCATTGAAGAGGTAAAATCGAAGGCTAAGCTTAATCGAACCACTGGGAAGTGCTCTCCGATCATTCTACACTTTTGGACGTCACGGTGAAAGGACTCCAAGCACATGGACCAAGTTTTCTCTCATCTCTCCACTGATTTCCCCCTAGCCCACTTTCTCGAGATTTATACTTACCTTTATTCTATCTCTCTTTCCGAAACACACACAAAAATAGTTTTATGATAGCATCATTATTATTATTATTATTGTTATTTTCAATGTTGATCTTATTTTTGTTATAATTGGTGAATATATTATATCTCTTTCCTTTGCTTGTTTCATTTTTTTTTTTTTGAATTTAATATGAGGAATTTAAACATTATTAGGCAATAAAGTAAGAAAAGTCGATGGAGAAGACAAAGAGAAGGGACGGCTGATCATTGATATAAATGTTTATAAGCAATGGATTTCAAGAAATGTGCGAGGCGACGTTGCCATGGAGCGACGGTTGATTGTTGATATGTTGGCGGAGAAGACAAAGAAAAGGGAACAGATTGTGTAGTTGTTTTGAAATTCTATTTTGTGGATTTTTATTTGGGTTCGGCAAAATGGAGGGGAGTGTTACTATGTAAACGATGCACGCATCTTTTTCACTTGTAACTGTTGGATGGGAAATGGTTCAACTCTTTGTGATTAGAATCTGACGCTGAGAATAAAAGTTATGATTAGGGACATGTAAACTTTCACCTACAACTGTTGCTTTTACAAATTTTGGTCAGAGAGTCATAGTTAACACGTAAAACATTACAAGTAGTCAAAGTTAAAAAAAAAAAAAAAAAATTGGTCACATGAAGTCATTATTCACATATTAGATCACAAAATAGTGTTAATATAGACATAGTCACAACTAATGCATTACAAGTCACAAATATTTACAACAAAATTAGACGTGGTAACAGTTAGTCACAAACAACAAAAAATTGCCATAAAGAGTCACAGTTAACACATAAAAAGGTCACAAATAATCACAATTAACATTAATTTGGTCACACAATTAATTTGATAATTTGTGACCATGAAATAAATTGTGGTTTAAATTTTTTTGATTTGTTGATCAACTAATTCGTGATTTAAAAATAAGTAGTGATAAACTAGTTTGAAAAATAATTTAGAAATAAGTTGTGATCTATAAAATTTGTGATGGTGACTAAGAAATAAGTTATGACCAATCAATTTGATAAATTGTGACCGATAAATAAGTCGCAACGTATAAAATTTTTGACTTTGACGTTCTATATTTTTTACTAGTACGTAACTGTGACCATAAACTATATGATGTTGTGATGTTAATTTATTTATTTATCTATTTAATTAATTTGATAAATTATGAATGAGAAATAACTTATGATCTACTAACTGTGTGTTTTATGTTGATATAGTCAGGTTTTGTTTAACCATGACTATTTGTGATCGGGTATGTGTGAATCGTTATGGTGTGTGACTATATCTGTGTAAGACGTTATTGTTTGTGATCAAACTTGTGTTATTGTGACAATTTGTGACTAGCTTTGTATTCATTATGACTATTTGTGATCATGTTTGTCCTAACTGTGACTGTATATAACCAAATCCGTGTTAACAATAACATGCGTAATCAAAGACATCTATCAACGATTAAGGTTTGTAACATAACATGCTTACATTTAAAAATTCGTGACAATTTATATGTTAACTATGAACCCCTATGATTAAATATGTGTTAATTGTAATTTTCTATGATCAAGTCTGTGTTAACTGTGACCTATTCTGCCTAATTTGTCTTTATTGTAACTGTAGATGACTAGACTACATTCTTTATAACTTACTTCCAAGCCTCCATCATTTCTTATATACTTGGTGCTAAAACGACATTATTTGAGAGGTTCACTATACTGTCAAATAAAAAGTCACTTCTATCATTCATCTAAAATATTATATATAAACGGTGTGAGCACAAGCTCCATTCCAATTCCCTGGTAACAAACATGAATAAAAAAGACAAACCAAAATTCTACTATGCTTTGGCTAGAATTTTTGTACTGTAAGAATTATCGTGCAACCACCTACACCAACAAACCAATCACCTCACCAGCATCGCCACCACCGCATAGCATTGATAAACCTCGACACCACAGCTAACATGATGAAAAGAAAACAAAGGTAAATAAGAAATAAACCCAAATTTCCCCATATGAACTAATCGAGTGTTTCACATAACTACTGAAAACTTTTCAAAACATTGTTCCGACATTAGATCCATCACGAAAAGGTCTACCCAAAATCTCCCAAAATGGTACCCAAATCGAAAATCCATGCTATTTTCGCGAACACCGGTGCCGCAACAGAGCTGCAGCAGTACAAAGCGGCCACCATGGTCAGCGGCGTGAGCGCCACGCAACTGCATCCCTCACGCTACCATAGTAATGTTATCACCGCAATTGTTCCCCTCCTTTTAGATGGTTGTGAGAGAGAGAGGGGGAAGGCGTTGTGATAGAGTGTGAGAAAGAAGTGAAATTTTGTTTAGGATTTGAGGGTGTGGATGGAACGGGTAAATGGATTAATTTAATTTTATTATATTATTTATTAATTTTTAAAATTTGATTTAACACTTGAATTTAGAAATATTTTAGCAAGTTTGTTAGATTTTTTAGGCCATGTTTGATAGGCATGAATTCCATGAAAAATGAAATTTGATTTCTACCCTAAACCAAAAATGGATGTTTGATAGGTTTTTTTCTAAGAAATTCATTTTCCCACTTTGATGCCACCTAAGCCATTTTCCACCAAATTGAGGAAAATTGGTGAGAATTCATTTTCTAGGCTGCAAGCCTCCTTATTATTATTATTTTTTTTATGAAAATAAATTTTATTCCTAATTGTAAAATTTTTTTCTCTTTAATCGACAATTTTTATGTAAAACAAAGTCAAACGAACATTAAAATATAGATGATTTTCTTGATTTTATTTTTTTGATTTTGTTTTTGACAATGGAAACAAATTACATACTCAATGCCAATAAATTATATTCTTTTAATCGACAAATTTCATATAAAATAAAATCAATCGAATACAAAAAAATACTTTTATTTTAACATTTTCATGTCAAAAATTATACCAGTTAAACACAATAATTGATAATTCTCAGTAAAACAATTTTTAGGCAATTTAATTCCCTAAAATTCATTTTTTTCAATCTAAATTTTATCTTTACAATCAAACGGATCCTGTAATTGTTATAGTACAGTAGTTGTGTAATTTTCCCTTTATAAAAATTCAACAAATTTGCATTGCGGGCCATACGGACTTAATCGAACCCAACTGCAACACGGTAACAGACCAAATCAGCAATTCCAATAAAGACCAAACTCCAAATTTGAAGCCCTAGTCCCCGGAGTATAACCTCTCCCCAAAACTTAAATAGAAAATTAGGAATTAGGATTAGGGTTTAGATCTTCGAATATTCCTCTCACTATACGTAAATTTATCTAATCCACCTTACTGTAATTCTAGGAAAAATGCATTAAAGATTGAGATGGGCAAGGAAGAGGTGGTGGTGAAAGAATCAAGAGCAGAAGAAGTTTCGTCTTCCGAGGAAGAAGAAGGAATGGTGAAAACTCCAATCAAAGAAGCGAGTACTGACGACGATGAAGAGGCAAGTGTAGACCTCAGTTTGAAAATCGTTCAAAGAGCCATGCTACGAGCATGTAATGGAGATCCCCAAAAAGACGGGGTTTCCGACATTGTTACGAATTTAAAGGACAAGAAAAAGAAAAAGGAAAAAAAGGAGAAGAAAAAGAAGAGCAAGGAAACGGAAGCCCCTCCAGAAGATGCTGTAAGTATTGAGTTATGATTGATTTAGCAGGATAAACAAAATCTGTTTTTCGAAAAATTAGATTTTTAACTTGGTGATTTAATTGGCGAGTTATCAGCTAATAGACAGAAGAAATTGATTAATGCATTAATGAGTAATTTATTTCAATTTATAATTTATGGGTTTCTACTTTTTATTCAGGATTCAGGTGAATTAGATGCGGGTTTCAAAAACTTTTGCGGCGAATTGTTCCTGGTAGTTTGAATCATAGTGTTTTATATGCTACTGCATTGCTTTTTCCCTAACAATGATTAGCTGATTTTATTTTTATTTTTTGAATGTTTATGGGATAGCAGTAGAATGGAATGCACAGTTCAACGTTTAACTTAAGCAATATGTTAATTATATACATGGGATCAAAATAAATTTTCCATTTATTAATGATAAAGCAACTTCACATTTACTTATTCCTGGAGAAGTTTCTTGAATGGGAACATACTTCTTTGTTCATAATATTCCATTGTCAATATGTGTTTTCATTATTATGTTTCTTTTCTTTCCTATTGAATTATATAATGCTTTAAAATTGCAAACTTTTTTATTTTATTTTATTTAGCAGGTGCTCTGAGCTATTATCTTTTCTCATGGTTCTTTCACTCTCTTTGACTGTTTTAGGAGGAAAATGCAAAGGATGAAGAGAAGTCTGAGACTTACAAAGCTACTGAGATTGCTTATAAAGCAGTTGAAGTGAATCCTGTTGAGATGCCAGATAATGCTGTCCTCAGGAAGCTTCTCGTGAGTTGAAGTGATTTGTTTAAAAGTGTTGTTTTTAAGATATCCAAACATTCCATTCAAAAAGGCTTAGTTCGGTGTATCTGTTTATTATGCATTGTCGTGACCTCAGCGGGGGCCTAGGTACTTTGATCCTCCGGACAGTTGGGGAACATGCTATAATTGTGGTGAAGAGGGTCATACCATTGTCAACTGTACTTCAGCAAAGCGCAAGAAGCCTTGCTTTGTTTGTGGGAGTTTAGAACATAATGCCAAGCAATGTTCCAAGGTGTGTGGCCAGATGATTTATTAGCTGACAGATTTTACAGATTTGCTTTCTGTCACTTAACGATTCTTCTTACAACTTATTTTAAATTCCAACACACTGTAATTTACTTTATCTGGAGTGACATAAATTTAAAGTGCATATGCTTTTCTTGTGCTGGTTCGTATGGGCAAAAAGGATATCTAAATTTTGTATAGATATTTGGTTCAAAGTAATATATCTGTACTAGAATGCTTGCTAGGTGGTAGTGGTTTTCTCATCCACCCCCATTTTTATTGAATAAAATTGAAATATCTTGGCATCATGTAAAGGTAAAACTTTGAGAAGGGAGCAAGCATGTAACTGGTATGCACGTCAGGAAGACTGATTTCTTCGTGTTTACCGCTCTTCACATCTAATCCTCTGACTCCAGGGGCTATGTGGAATGTGGGGAAGACTTTCACATTTTTTTATTGTCTGTAGACGATTGTGTTTTTTATCTATAAATATTGCCTGCAGATGATATCCTTATCGTGTAGTGCCTGAAAAATCTGTTGACACATGATAGCTTTATATATTAGATGCTATTTCCGAAAATGAAACATTTAGTTACTTATGAAAGCTGCTGTCTGGACACAGATGCCCAAAATCAACAGAGAGGTGTAGATGTGAAGTCTCTTTTACCGGATAATTTTGAAACTGTCAATAGTGGTTTTCAATGTGGCAGAGTTTTCCCAAACTAAAACCCGTTTGACAAATGATTGAGAGGACATTTCCAAAAGTTCTGCGAACATGGTGCAGGGAAATTCATTACATTGTATTTGCAGCAGACTGATGGAAGATGTCCATATAATTCTGCCAAGCACTTTACTATTTTTTTTGAAATAGTCTTATTGTACGTATACACCCATTGATACCACTGTTCATGTGCGAACTCATTTATAAATGATCTTGTAAAGGATTAAACAGTATTTACAGAGCATGAATATCTTATGCTTTTGATTTGGTCTAGTTCGCTGGTATTTTATTTTTTCTATCGTACAAGGCTTCCTCTAGATTTTAATTATTGTGTTCTGTCTTGTTTACTTAAACAGGGACAAGATTGCTTCATCTGCAAACAACAGGGTCATCGTGCAAAAGATTGCCCTGAGAAAAGCAGAGTGGAGCCACGAAGTTCTAAGATATGTTTAAAATGTGGAGAGTCTGGACATGATATGTTTGCATGCAGGAACGACTATTCTCATGATGACCTCAAGGTTCATGACTCTTCTGTTTGTGTTTGTATCAGTCGTGTTTTTTTTTAATGGTCTCAAGTATATGACATGTTGCTGAATGCATATGGGTCTGCTCCTTGATTTGATTGTACTAGCATATAATGATTAATTTTTAGCATTCCCGTTGATCCTTGCAGGAAATGCAGTGTTACATTTGCCAAAAGTTTGGTCATCTGTGTTGTGTAAACTATACTGATCCCACACCAAGAGAGCTCTCCTGTTATCGATGTGGTCTCTTGGGCCATACTGGTTTGGTGAGTCTACAAGATGTTATTGGTTTTGTTAGCAAGTTCATCAAATTATTTGGAAGACAAAATGTTTAGGACCAATTTAATGTTGTATACAATGTTTTAAACAGTTAATCATTTACTGTAGTGTCCTCGTAGAATTAGTTGTATGCTGAAACTGTTGTAAACTTTTATGTTCTTGTTTGATATGTTCTGTCAGTAGCCAGTCACTAAAATATCAAGTCATGCATTTCTACCACTTTCTGTACGTTGTCAGTTTAGAGTAGGATCTCAAGACATCTTCCCCTATTTTCTTGTGGACAATTCACGATCTCTTCAATCAGCTGTGGTAGTCTTCTTAATGACTTGAGTTCTTTTGAGGGGAGGATTGTAGCTGGGGGCTGGGTGATTGGTTTGAGAATTGGCTAAAAGATGCTTCAAATAATCATGTTTAGCTTCATTCCTTGGTTCGAGCTGAGTAGTTATCCTCCTCGTTGATATGCATATCGTTACATTGGGCATGTTGAACATGTTCCACTTATTCATACGAGATGGTATCTTTGCATGAGTGGACAATGTTTGTCGTTTGATGTACCAAGTCAGAATCTCAACAAGTGGGAGGACTACTACGAGTTTAACAACGCACTGAACTCAAGGAAGCAGTATATTTGCAATATTAGCGTTTTGCTATTTGATTTGGGAGGTTTCTTGCATCTTTTTTGGCTTGATCAATTACTATTTTTTCTTATTTATGCAGGCTTGTACAGGGTCCCGTGGGGATACAACTACTGGATCAAGTAATTCCTGCTACAGGTGTGGGGAAGTGGGGCATTCTGCTCGTGAATGCACCTTCAAGGTTCCACATTGTGCATTTCATGATCCTTGGCTCTTAATTGTGTCTTTTTAATTCACAAACTCTGAACTACATCTGTATTCGTATCTCTGACCGAGAACCTTATCTTTATTTATTCACTCGTAGGCTGTCAAGAGAAATCGTGAATTATCAACCCCCAAGCAGAAACCTTCCAAGAAAAATAAAGATCACAAGGAACATAATTCCGCGCCTCTTGATCTTGGCAAGAGTTATAAAAGAACTCAATATGGAGGATACACATCAGCTTCAAGAGCAAAACACAGAGGTGGTTGGATCACTGAAGATCCTGGAGATTATCATAGCAATAGATTTGAAGACAATAATTGGAGATCTCCTGCAACACCAAGTAGCAAAAGAGCAAAAAAATTTAATTCAACTGGTGATAGTGCTTCAAGTTCTCATTCTTCAAAAAAGCCCCGTAAGCTTCATTTTAGTAATTCAGCCTCAAATGGGTCAGCCAAGTTTTATCAGCAGCCGAGGTTTTCTGGCTCACGTTTTGGCAACAACAGTTATGATGGGACGAGAAGAGATTATGGTTGGTGATGGGTAAGTGTGTTTTCCTTATGCTGGTTGTCTAGGCATTTGCTGCGTCTGGACATATATCTGGAGAAGACTATGCAACTATTCTTTGCCTTCTGGGAGATCATATCCTATGGATTCTTTAGGTGGCTAAATAGAAAGTCAAAACGTCAAACTCGGCCTGTGCTTCAATTGGATATCAAGGAAATTTCTCAACTTAAATATAAACCTAACTCAACATTGGCCTTATATTCTTCCCTCAATTATTTTCCCGTGTTTTATTGTATAATATTTCTCCCTGCAATGAGCCTTTTTTTTTCCCGCCAACACGGCTGTAACTGTAATGTCGTTTTAACAGATTTCTATAATATTTATTCAACTTTTTCCCATATTCCTGCCTCCTTGGATATTAATATCCATTTTTATAATTTATATTTCATTGTGAAGCATTCCACATTTCCACTATATTGGCTTATAAGTAGCCATGAATAAAATGAATTAGCAAAAGTTTGTCATTTTGATTGGCATGATGAAACTTGTAAATTGATTTAGACGATTGAGTATTTTAAGGATCTGAATAGTAGATAATTCAGTAATTTGAACTCGAAGAATCTTGCTTTGGTGCTTGTTTGGTAGGTTCTTATTTTTGTTTCCGTTTCTTGTAGAAGAATTCTGTCTAACGGTTGATATAGCTCGACAAAGAACTTTCAGAAAATTATTCGGAAATGTTTGAAAGTAGTTTCTAGTTTTAGAAATAACTTTTGGATTTTTCGGAAGTTTGACAGGAACCTTAATGTAAGGACAAGAAAGAGGTGGAACAATTCTTTGCCACATAATAGAGATAGCAAAACAGCAAAGAAATACGCTAGTCTCTTTTATTTTCATCTCCGTTTCCTCTACTCTAGTCCATGGCATTCAAATTCAATATTTCCTCCATCCCCAATTATGCATATTCAAGGCCAATTCCAAACAACTCATCAGCATGCAGCCATAGGAGCCAGTTTGTGGTAACAAAGTGTGAATCGAATGAAGAGGCAAAATTGACTACAAACAAAGGCTCGAAACTTGAAATTGGGTCTCCCATTATTGTAACTGAGGCTCCCCAAATGCTCAAAACTGCAGCCTCTGTTCCTTGTCTACGCATTAATGCTGGCTTGGTTAAACCAGGCGACGTAGGAAGGTATAATCAATTTACGTGTTTATATACATTAGTTGTGAAAAAAATGGATCATTCGTACATCTTTTTAAGTGCTTTTTCTATAATTTATCTTACCAAACGAGCTATACATGCGTATTCCTAAGAATTGTGTGGAATTATTTTGAGCTTTGAATTTCATCATCATCATCATCATCATCATCATTATTTATTATTTATTTTTTAGCAGGATTGTCTCAAGAAAACCTAAGGATGTGTGGGCAGTTCGTCTTAGCATTGGTACTTACCTCATTGATGGAAAATATTTCAAGAGAGTATCCACCTTGAAGATGCTTAGTATTTTGATCGGTATACATGAATATTATAACATTTTATTATAGCATGGAGAAAGCATAACACATTCTCACTTCAACAATTTAAGGTCATTATTCGATTGCATTTTGAAGCATTCATATAGTGGCCGAAAGAAATACATCTTGGAGATCGATTTAGTGAAAGTTTGGCATACAACCCCCCCCCCCTCTCCCCCGGCCCTCCCATGTCATAATGCTCCTCTTCGCCTTTAATAGGCACATTGATATTCAATTTCTATTTATTACAAAGTGGAAGAGATTATTAACGTGTCAAAATACATATTGATTTTGAAATCACTAAAATGGAAATTCTGAAAAAGAAAAAGGGAAAATGAAAATATAAGAAGTGGGTAAAATAGAACACAACTGAGTATATAGGAGTTAAATGTTTTATTAATCACTAAACTTGTACCTCTGTCACACTTTACTCACTGGACTTCAAAATACTTCTGAGTGGTCACTGAAATTTAACATGATGAGTAAGTGATGAAGTGCAACATATTAAATTTTAGTAACAACTCGAAAGCATTTTTAAAGATTTCACAACGTCCTAACCCGTTTGAATGTGTTAAAAAAATGTATTTTAGAAATTTTTATTTTGAGAAATAAATAATTTAAAAGCAAGTCGAAGTTAATTAAAACACAAAGAAAGATATCGTTACTCTTTGAAACTAAAGACTAAAGAAGTCTCCTTTTGGGTGCCAACATTATCTATTCATACACAAAAAAGGAAAAAAGTTGAATCGAAATTATTGACAATAAGATTTCAAGAATGAACATTATTGAGAATTCATGAAAGCAATTATTGAGAATCTCACCACTTATCATAATATAGCAATCAAGTAAGTGAGATTCCATAAATTTACAGAAAATCAAGAAACTAAATTTTGGAAATCTTAAAATATTTTCAAAAATTATAGGGGATTTCATTTTGAATTATACGTTTTCTACGTATAAATACTCGCTAAAGCAAGCTACAATTATATTACATACAAAAATGGATATCTACAAATTTATTGTTCTTTTCGTTCTCATCAGTGTCCCCCCCGTAGCGTTCGCCCAAGAACCAGGTAAGCAAGCGGGTTGCACCAATTTTCTTGACTTTTAAAAATGATAACATTTGTATTTGTATATTGATATAATTGTGATTTGGCTTTGGCTTTGGCTCTGACTCAGGCTCTATTCAAGGAAAATCATGTTGTTGGTGGCACTTAATTGAATTGAATATAGAGTACACAACTTACTTTGTATATTGTTCGATAATCTTTCGTTAGTCAGAAGATTTCAAATTTGTTTTCTGATGATTTATTTTTATTCTGTTTATTTTATAAATTATACAAATTACCACATTGATGTCAAATAACACACACAGTGTTACATAGCATTAATTTAGATTTTAGCATAAGTAGCACTACTCATCCTCATTCTTTTAAAAAAATAGCATACACATCCCTACCCTTTTTTTTGCCGCAATTCATCCTCGACCTTTGGAAACTATTGAAAAACGTCATTGTTCGTGGATTCAATAAAAATGCATGTTGAAGTAATTTTTTTTTTAAAGATTATTTTTAACTAGGATTGGACAAAAGGATAGAACCAATCTAAACGTGATATTTTATCTTTTCTGGTTCAATGTTCGAACTGATTTCCATAATCATGAAGCAATTATTGACAATCTCACTAGTTATAATAATCTAGTGAATGAAATTCCATAACTTCTCAAGATCAAAAACAAAATTTTGGCTATATTACAGATTATGACAGCAAGGAATATGCAATTTTCATAAATTATCGCAATATATGCAATTTCCCATATATGAAAATATTCATTGTGTAACACTTATATAACCACGAAAGGGTGAACACATCACTATACTAACAAGTATATTCGTTGTTAATTAAATACGAAAATGGTTATGAACAAAATTCTAGTTCTTTTTGTCCTCATATGTGTTCCCCTTGTAGCCTTCGCTCAAGTGTTCCAACACCCAGTTAAGAGGGTCAGGGTCGCACCAACATTTTGTTTTTTTCTTAATTTCCCTCAATAATTTTAAAAAATGATAATAATTGTATTTTTGATTTGACAGAACTCTGTTTCGGGCAGTGCACGGGGCGAGGAGGTAATCATAAGTGCAAGCTGGAATGTCTAAAAATGCAGTTGGGGCATTGGGGTTACTGTAATGAACCAGTTCCAAGATCTATAGGAAAATGTTGTTGTGCAAGACAGCCCCCTCCGGCTTAGGCTCCATTAAAGGAAAATCATGTTGTTAGGGGCACCTAATTCAATTGAAAATAGTACACAAATTACTTGCTTTTGTTAGTGGAAAGATATCAAATATGTTTTTTGATGATTTGTTTGTATTTTGTTGTTGGGTATTGATGTCACGGACTAGGCTCTCTAGTTAATATTGCACATGAACGAATTATGGGAGTGTTTACAAGAGAAATCGATGATGATTTCTTTGTTGAAGCTAAAGAGTTTTGAAATAGAATCGACAAGATAAATGTGCCAATTATGGAACATGGATACAAAGTTGAAAAAACAATGCTATTCAGCCTTAATATGTGTGATAATGATGTCATTGTCATATTATTCATAATGTGGTAGTGATCTCGCCACTACATAGATTGGTGCTTAGCTGAATAAAATTGTTCATGACGGAAATAGATCAATTTTCTGTTGCAATGGATCTCAATACTACCTAAATTAGTGCTAAGCACCACTTGTACTAAATAGCATTACTATAGTATGACTTGTAGCTTTTATATAAGACATTATGCATACTTATTAAAATAAAAAATCCTAATCCATAAGACCATAAAACAAAGAAAAGACTAAACACAATTGAACTTAAGATACAATAATTGTCAAATTTGTTTTGTTGTTAACACAAGTTTTTAACCAGTTGCCCAAAACAATCTTTAGATTTTCACATTTGGTGAGGCTACATGAACTAGAAAATGCCGTTAAATGCTTTCTGTAGGATAGTAACAGAGTTTCATCTCATGAACAATAAATGAAATTACTATTTGACAATCTTTTCATGTCAAAAATTATACCAATTAAACACAATAATTGATAATTCTCAGTAAAACAATTTTTAGGCAATTTAATTCCCTAAAATTCATTTTTTTTAATCTAAATTTTATCTTTACAATCAAACGGATCCTGTAATTGTTATAGTACAGTAGTTGTGTAATTTTCCCTTTATAAAAATTCAACAAATTTGCATTGCGGGCCATACGGACTTAATCGAACCCAACTGCAACACGGTAACAGACCAAATCAGCAATTCCAATAAAGACCAAACTCCAAATTTGAAGCCCTAGTCCCCGGAGTATAACCTCTCCCCAAAACTTAAATAGAAAATTAGGAATCAGGATTAGGGTTTAGATCTTCGAATATTCCTCCCACTATACGTAAATTTATCTAATCCACCTTACTGTAATTCTAGGAAAAATGCATTAAAGATTGCGATGGGCAAGGAAGAGGTGGTGGTGAAAGAATCAAGAGCAGAAGAAGTTTCGTCTTCCGAGGAAGAAGAAGGAATGGTGAAAACTCCAATCAAAGAAGCGAGTACTGACGACGATGAAGAGGCAAATGTAGACCTCAGTTTGAAAATCGTTCAAAGAGCCATGCTACGAGCATGTAATGGAGATCCCCAAAAAGACGGGGTTTCCGACATTGTTACGAATTTAAAGGACAAGAAAAAGAAAAAGGAAAAAAAGGAGAAGAAAAAGAAGAGCAAGGAAACGGAAGCCCCTCCAGAAGATGCTGTAAGTATTGAGTTATGATTGATTTAGCAGGATAAACAAAATCTGTTTTTCGAAAAATTAGATTTTTAACTTGGTGATTTAATTGGCGAGTTATCAGCTAATAGACAGAAGAAATTGATTAATGCATTAATGAGTAATTTATTTCAATTTATAATTTATGGGTTTCTACTTTTTATTCAGGATTCAGGTGAATTAGATGCGGGTTTCAAAAACTTTTGCGGCGAATTGTTCCTGGTAGTTTGAATCATAGTGTTTTATATGCTACTGCATTGCTTTTTCCCTAACAATGATTAGCTGATTTTATTTTTATTTTTTGAATGTTTATGGGATAGCAGTAGAATGGAATGCACAGTTCAACGTTTAACTTAAGCAATATGTTAATTATATACATGGGATCAAAATAAATTTTCCATTTATTAATGATAAAGCAACTTCACATTTACTTATTCCTGGAGAAGTTTCTTGAATGGGAACATACTTCTTTGTTCATAATATTCCATTGTCAATATGTGTTTTCATTATTATGTTTCTTTTCTTTCCTATTGAATTATATAATGCTTTAAAATTGCAAACTTTTTTATTTTATTTTATTTAGCAGGTGCTCTGAGCTATTATCTTTTCTCATGGTTCTTTCACTCTCTTTGACTGTTTTAGGAGGAAAATGCAAAGGATGAGGAGAAGTCTGAGACTTACAAAGCTACTGAGATTGCTTATAAAGCAGTTGAAGTGAATCCTGTTGAGATGCCAGATAATGCTGTCCTCAGGAAGCTTCTCGTGAGTTGAAGTGATTTGTTTAAAAGTGTTGTTTTTAAGATATCCAAACATTCCATTCAAAAAGGCTTAGTTCGGTGTATCTGTTTATTATGCATTGTCGTGACCTCAGCGGGGGCCTAGGTACTTTGATCCTCAGGACAGTTGGGGAACATGCTATAATTGTGGTGAAGAGGGTCATACCATTGTCAACTGTACTTCAGCAAAGCGCAAGAAGCCTTGCTTTGTTTGTGGGAGTTTAGAACATAATGCCAAGCAATGTTCCAAGGTGTGTGGCCAGATGATTTATTAGCTGACAGATTTTACAGATTTGCTTTCTGTCACTTAATGATTCTTCTTACAACTTATTTTAAATTCCAACACACTGTAATTTACTTTATCTGGAGTGACATAAATTTAAAATGCATATGCTTTTCTTGTGCTGGTTCGTATGGGCAAAAAGGATATCTAAATTTTGTATAGATATTTGGTTCAAAGTAATATATCTGTACTAGAATGCTTGCTAGGTGGTAGTGGTTTTCTCATCCACCCCCATTTTTATTGAATAAAATTGAAATATCTTGGCATCATGTAAAGGTAAAACTTTGAGAAGGGAGCAAGCATGTAACTGGTATGCACGTCAGGAAGACTGATTTCTTCGTGTTTACCGCTCTTCACATCTAATCCTCTGACTCCAGGGGCTATGTGGAATGTGGGGAAGACTTTCACATTTTTTTATTGTCTGTAGACGATTGTGTTTTTTATCTATAAATATTGCCTGCAGATGATATCCTTATCGTGTAGTGCCTGAAAAATCTGTTGACACATGATAGCTTTATATATTAGATGCTATTTCCGAAAATGAAACATTTAGTTACTTATGAAAGCTGCTGTCTGGACACAGATGCCCAAAATCAACAGAGAGGTGTAGATGTGAAGTCTCTTTTACCGGATAATTTTGAAACTGTCAATAGTGGTTTTCAATGTGGCAGAGTTTTCCCAAACTAAAACCCGTTTGACAAATGATTGAGAGGACATTTCCAAAAGTTCTGCGAACATGGTGCAGGGAAATTCATTACATTGTATTTGCAGCAGACTGATGGAAGATGTCCATATAATTCTGCCAAGCACTTTACTATTTTTTTTGAAATAGTCTTATTGTACGTATACACCCATTGATACCACTGTTCATGTGCGAACTCATTTATAAATGATCTTGTAAAGGATTAAACAGTATTTACAGAGCATGAATATCTTATGCTTTTGATTTGGTCTAGTTCGCTGGTATTTTATTTTTTCTATCGTACAAGGCTTCCTCTAGATTTTAATTATTGTGTTCTGTCTTGTTTACTTAAACAGGGACAAGATTGCTTCATCTGCAAACAACAGGGTCATCGTGCAAAAGATTGCCCTGAGAAAAGCAGAGTGGAGCCACGAAGTTCTAAGATATGTTTAAAATGTGGAGAGTCTGGACATGATATGTTTGCATGCAGGAACGACTATTCTCATGATGACCTCAAGGTTCATGACTCTTCTGTTTGTGTTTGTATTAGTCGTGTTTTTTTTTAATGGTCTCAAGTATATGACATGTTGCTGAATGCATATGGGTCTGCTCCTTGATTTGATTGTACTAGCATATAATGATTAATTTTTAGCATTCCCGTTGATCCTTGCAGGAAATGCAGTGTTACATTTGCCAAAAGTTTGGTCATCTGTGTTGTGTAAACTATACTGATCCCACACCAAGAGAGCTCTCCTGTTATCGATGTGGTCTCTTGGGCCATACTGGTTTGGTGAGTCTACAAGATGTTATTGGTTTTGTTAGCAAGTTCATCAAATTATTTGGAAGACAAAATGTTTAGGACCAATTTAATGTTGTATACAATGTTTTAAACAGTTAATCATTTACTGTAGTGTCCTCGTAGAATTAGTTGTATGCTGAAACTGTTGTAAACTTTTATGTTCTTGTTTGATATGTTCTGTCAGTAGCCAGTCACTAAAATATCAAGTCATGCATTTCTACCACTTTCTGTACGTTGTCAGTTTAGAGTAGGATCTCAAGACATCTTCCCCTATTTTCTTGTGGACAATTCACGATCTCTTCAATCAGCTGTGGTAGTCTTCTTAATGACTTGAGTTCTTTTGAGGGGAGGATTGTAGCTGGGGGCTGGGTGATTGGTTTGAGAATTGGCTAAAAGATGCTTCAAATAATCATGTTTAGCTTCATTCCTTGGTTCGAGCTGAGTAGTTATCCTCCTCGTTGATATGCATATCGTTACATTGGGCATGTTGAACATTTTCCACTTATTCATACGAGATGGTATCTTTGCATGAGTGGACAATGTTTGTCGTTTGATGTACCAAGTCAGAATCTCAACAAGTGGGAGGACTACTACGAGTTTAACAACGCACTGAACTCAAGGAAGCATTATATTTGCAATATTAGCGTTTTGCTATTTGATTTGGGAGGTTTCTTGCATCTTTTTTGGCTTGATCAATTACTATTTTTTCTTATTTATGCAGGCTTGTACAGGGTCCCGTGGGGATACAACTACTGGATCAAGTAATTCCTGCTACAGGTGTGGGGAAGTGGGGCATTTTGCTCGTGAATGCACCTTCAAGGTTCCACATTGTGCATTTCATGATCCTTGGCTCTTAATTGTGTCTTTTTAATTCACAAACTCTGAACTACATCTGTATTCGTATCTCTGACCGAGAACCTTATCTTTATTTATTCACTCGTAGGCTGTCAAGAGAAATCGTGAATTATCAACCCCCAAGCAGAAACCTTCCAAGAAAAATAAAGATCACAAGGAACATAATTCCGCGCCTCTTGATCTTGGCAAGAGTTATAAAAGAACTCAATATGGAGGATACACATCAGCTTCAAGAGCAAAACACAGAGGTGGTTGGATCACTGAAGATCCTGGAGATTATCATAGCAATAGATTTGAAGACAATAATTGGAGATCTCCTGCAACACCAAGTAGCAAAAGAGCAAAAAAATTTAATTCAACTGGTGATAGTGCTTCAAGTTCTCATTCTTCAAAAAAGCCCCGTAAGCTTCATTTTAGTAATTCAGCCTCAAATGGGTCAGCCAAGTTTTATCAGCAGCCGAGGTTTTCTGGCTCACGTTTTGGCAACAACAGTTATGATGGGACGAGAAGAGATTATGGTTGGTGATGGGTAAGTGTGTTTTCCTTATGCTGGTTGCCTAGGCATTTGCTGCGTCTGGACATCTATCTGGAGAAGACTATGCAACTATTCTTTGCCTTCTGGGAGATCATATCCTATGGATTCTTTAGGTGGCTAAATAGAAAGTCAAAACGTCAAACTCGGCCTGTGCTTCAATTGGATATCA
The DNA here is from genome assembly GCF_002742605.1 of Olea europaea var. sylvestris. Classification (NCBI taxonomy): domain Eukaryota; kingdom Viridiplantae; phylum Streptophyta; class Magnoliopsida; order Lamiales; family Oleaceae; genus Olea; species Olea europaea. Next base: position 123,022 of record NW_019263600.1, on the reverse strand, counting down.
AGGAAATTTCTCAACTTAAATATAAACCTAACTCAACATTGGCCTTATATTCTTCCCTCAATTATTTTCC